>NC_056743.1:1947755312-1947976192 GCF_019279795.1 Protopterus annectens
CCACTTGGTAAAATCTTCACTCATTACCAAGGGTTTTGCATCCAGGAAGAAAGAGGTCATTGTCTCTCTCTCTCTCTCTCTCTCTCATCTTCCCTCATTAAACAATCATTGAGTATAATGCCCCATTTGGCATCTACCTCCCTAGACACCTGCAACAGTTAGAGATGCCACAGAAGTACCTCACAAAGAGGATCCTAGGCATTAAACACATGTCCTACACAGACAGACTCAAAAGAGTCCAGATATTCTCTGTCTCATATCTCCTACTTCGAGCTGATCTTTGCTTCGCTTACAAAACTTCTGACCCAGCTCAGTTAGAGATGCTACTTCTAAAGAAATCCCAATCTCTCCGCACCACATGCTCCAGAAACCTCAACCTCATTACCACAATCAACAGAACATACTAGAGGGACAGGTTCCTCACCCAGAGGCTGCCCATGCTCTGGAATAAACTTCCCATACATGTCAAGCAGAGCACCTCGCTGTCCCTCTTCAAGAGAAATCTTGAGTGGATGGGTAATAGAAAGTTCAGCCCTGGGATCACTCCAGTGGCTCTACTTGATAGAGGCACTGGGAACTAACATCAGGCGGCACAATGCCAGGGCACTTCTATGGGCTAGGCTTGTAAAGTCTCCAGGACCATTAACCTAGTACACACCTATGAACCTATATACACATCACGTCAATGAAAATAAAATAGCAAGTGAAAATGAAGACCTGGGTTTTTGAAGGCTTTGGAAAAATGGATGACAATATATTTAAAGTGTAAAATATGTTTTATTATATGAGTGTGATAATTTCTCTGCATCAAATGAGGGATTGTAAAGGGTTAAAATGAAATTGGATGTGTCCCAGAAGGTTAAAGTATGTGTTTACAGTAGTACAAGTCTAAACATAGAGAAGTACAGAATGTTAAGTTTCTTTTCTTGAGCCTGAGGCAGCATTCTTTCTAAATCATGTGGTAAAAAGAAACTTATTCCATACTAAGCTAAAATGTAAATAAGAAATTGCAGATTTAATTTTACTAAACTTGATGTATTTCTATTGGATGTTTAGTAATAGTCTAAAGAATAAACTGTATTATGAACTGTATTACTTAGCATTTTTCTATTGAATTCTAGCAGTGGTACGATTGATAAAGTTTGCTACTTTGTTAAAGTTTTCCTATAAAACGATCATGAATTCTTTTGTTCGTAGGAGACATGACGTCCTGAGTACTGTTTCCCACATGTCTGTTATTTCTTTTAATAAATTGTATTTTAATCTGCCAGTGACTGAATTTTATTTTAAAATGATTAAACCTTAACAGTATCATTGGAATATCCCCTGCTGGGATTTACAGGCGGGGACAAGGGAATGTGGACAATGGATACCTGGAGAGTTGCAGCAGCAGTAGGAGCAATGGGTCTCATAAAAAAGAATTTACAGTCTGTTTTAGATATGCTACCGATACATGCAGTTCCATACACATTGCAGAAGGAGTCAGTTCTGGGCACATTGCAGGTGCAGCGAAGAACACTTTTGGCTAACATCAAAGACTGACACAATACTAATTTCATGAACTTTAATCATACATTGTCTTAGGAATGAGGTCCATTTTTGACATGGTATTAAAAAGACAAAAGACTTGGAGAAATTAAACCGGGAGCCATAATTTGAGAATGCATGGCTGAACAAAGTGTCAAAACAGCAGTCCTGTTGTCAATTCTAGGAAATATGAGTATAAGTACAAATATGCTTTCACTTTTATTTTGTGACGTCAGTGCAGTATCTGTATTCTTCATACACTTATCTGCAGCCTGAGTTGGTATTGTGTGACATTTGAAATGCAAATGATTTTACTTACGTTTTTTCCAACTTCGCTAATTAGGCTGGTGGACCTGGTCCAAAAACCATGGGCCAGAATCAGAAAGTGCCACCTCCAGCAGAAAGCCCTAACATGGGCTACTACCGGTGGTAGTGACCCTTTCTTATTTAGAGACAGGCCCGCTGCTGTGATCCTACAAACTGTAGTGGGCCATCTTCTTGACTGAGCTATACGCCAATGAGGCCTTCTAGGGTAGTGGCCTGTGTTAATTAGCCATTTGCTGTTCCTCACAAATGCCTGCAGTAAGGCATTTACATAGTGAAGCAATTCTCGCTTGGCTGTCCAAGTTAATTAGCTCAGCCAAACGTTTGCATTCACTTATTATTTTCAGTGATACTTGATAATTTACTTGAATTGAATGAACTGAAATGGATACTTAGACTAAGAGGCCATCACCATCCAGGCCTGAACAACTATATTACAATAAGATCGTTTCTCAACAACCGCAGATGACTTTAATGTTTGATGCTTTAACACTTAGTCTAATACATAATTATGTATCTATTTCTTTTGGTTTTTAGTTTATTTTATTCTATTTTATTTCATTTACTTGTTGGTCCATTAGTAACATCTTTAAATATACTTTATATTGGCCAGAGGGCCATGATCAGTTCTTAAATATGTGTTTTGAGCTGTTTTTAGATTGTATATTCATTGTTTTGAAATTCTTATGGGTCATGAATTACAGATATCTATTCTCCTTTTCATGTCTATACAGTGCAATATCCAACATATTCTTTCCATTCTCATTTTTAACTTAAATGTGGTTTTTAATGAACTGATAAATGTAGTATATTCATTTATTTATTGTATTTATTTGTTTACTTATTTATTTTTTTAATTAATTTATGCATGACGTTAGCTCATATATATACACATTGTTGCATATATTTAATTAAATTCAAGCTTATGCAGTTCTAAGAGCAACTTTTAAATGATGAACATTGAATTTTATGAATTTTTATGTATATTAAATATATTTTTATAAATTTATATAATATATATAACATACATCAATAAGTGATTTTCACACGATTAAGTCGTCCTAAGAGAGACTTGAATGATGAAATGATAGTATATTGCATTCTATATAACGTTATTTAGTGCTATGTAATGCCTCATAGTATTATGTTTAAGGAAAAATATGTATCCTTAAGAGTGAACCAGATAACTTTAAAGTGTTTGATTCTTTGCATGACCCACTATATACAGGGCTTCTAGTGATTTAGTTCTAGCTGCTAGTTCTTTTGTGGCTTTAAAAGCCCCCCCCCCTTAAAAGATAATGATGGTTTTTTGATTGATTTATTAGCTTGATTAGTTAATTGATTTCAAGCATTGGGATGTGCCTCCCTATAAATATGCAGCCTGTTCTCATGTTATATTGTCTGAAGAAGCATATCATAGCATACGCGAAAGCGCTCACCGTTTGTTCTTTTATCCTTCAATAAATTATTTCTTGTACGTGGAGAGTCAGAGGTTTTTGTTCTACACATTATTTTCAGTGAATGAGATCACATTAGAGTTAAGTGCCAGGAAGTTTAGCCAACAGGTAGTGGAGAGGGGTGTGCACATTTCTGTGACTGCATGTATGATTGTATGAACTGGGATGAATTGTCTAAGGTGAGTGTATGTGCGTGTGTGTGTGTGTGTGTGTGTGTGTGTGTGTGTGTGTGTGTGTGTGTGTGTGTGTGTGTGTGTGTGTATGTATGTGTGTGTGTGTGTGTGTGTGTGTGTGTGTGTACGCGTGTGTGTGTTTCATAGGTGTTTACTAGACTAATGGCCACAAAGCCCTTTTTAAGCCAGCCAAGCATCCTTTAAGCCTAGCCATGCATGTGTCTATGTGTGTGGGGGAGAATGATGGGGGAGGGGGGTGCCTGTATCAATGTGATGGGCTACCAGAGAAGCTTACTATAGGAGAATGCTGATTAGTACCAGAGGTAACTCCACATGATTCAGAGACATGCAAATTAACCGATAATGAGGTCTTTCCTTGTTGTGGCTAAAATGACTCTAAATTGCATTTCTGATGATTGTGGAAACAACCTCTTTGGCCACAGCTTTTGGTACTTATGGTGAGATTCTTTTCAGCCACAATCTGAGCCATGTGGCAATGACACTTACACATTTTATGACAGATAAGTTAATACAGAACAGAGTTTACAGAATATTACAATATTTTATTTATTTATTTTATTTTTATTTTATATTTGTTGACCGGGCTAGTCTAGCTGGATACATATCCATTTTCAGTAGAGGCCCGGGGAGAAAAGCTCCAAGTATGAGAAGATTACTCCATACAATAGTTAGAATAAAAAAACAAGCTTAAAATACATTATAAAGCAAAAAATGTTTGTAAAGAGAGTACAAGTAATTTGTGTGATCCAAGTTACAGAGTCATGGTATAGGTTTAAGCAGCAAACAAGCTGTGAGTTTTCCGGTACAATCAGCACAAGTTTATACAATATTTGAAAAAAAAACAAATTGACATTCACTTAGTCAAAGAGGGAGAAAGAGAGTCGGCTGGAAAATATAAATAGTAGTAAAGAGTTAGCTTGTAATAATTAAAAGTGTGGTGGGGCAGTAGCCCAGGAGGTAGGGGAAAGGGGAAGTGAAAGGAGGATAAGTAATGTTTAGTCAGGCATTGAGCAGGGACAAAGCCAATGTATTTTTAGGTGATCTTTGAGGTGTTTCTTAAAGAGTGGAGTAGACGAGAGAGAGGTTAGTGTTTTAGGAAGGTTGTTCCAGATTCTGCCCATGACATTGGTAAAGAGTGAGTCACCAGCTTTGTTGTTGGATTTATTGTTGGCAGTTAATAACTTGCTAGCTGAGCGTAGTGTTGTAAGATTTTTATATGGGGAGATCAGGTTAGAGAGGATAGGAGTATTAGTAGGGTGGTACAGAATTTTTTGTGTGATCACAAGTTGATTGTATCGTAGTTGGTTTTGTAGTTCTAACAATTTGAGTTGTTTGAGGTTGAGACAGTGATGGGTTCTATAGGGAGAGCCAGTGGCAAATCTGACTATATTATTATAGCTAGTTTCAAGCTTGGTAAGATTGTGCTTAGATAGACTGGTATAAATGGCAGAAGCATAGAATAGGGTAGAAGTAAGATGAGCCCGGGCAATGGTGGTTCTAGCCAGTTGTGTAAGGAAGGGTTTGATTCTATACAGAGAGCCTAGTTTTTTATTGATAGTTTGAATAGTATTATTGATATGGTCATCAAAGCTGAGGTTATGATCAATGGTTATGCCCAGAAGGCGTGCAGAAGGATCAGGGGAAATACAAGTTCCATTATAGGAGGTAATAGTGAAGTGGATCTGTGGATATTTTTGGGTGGGAGTGAAGAGTAATAATTTGTTTTTTTGGGGGTTGAGGAGGAGACATTGATCAGTAAACCACTTTTCAACAGAGTTAAATACAGTTTGAGTAAGGGTTTGGAGAGAGGATGAGGACTTAGCAGTACAGATTAGCGTAGAGTCATCAGTGTATTGTATGCAAGTGGCTTGTGGAACAACAGTGTAGAGATTATTAATAAAAATAGAAAAAAGAAGAGGGCCTAGGATAGAGCCTTCAGGGACTCCAGTGTTCACAGGGAGGTGTGTGGAAAGATTATTGTCCCAGAGCACTGCTTGATGTCTGTTATCTAGATAGGATTTAAACCAAAGAATAGCTTGTGGGTCAAGAGATTGGGCTTTTAGAGTACTGATAAGTAAGCTATGGTTGACCATATCAAAAGCTTTTGATAGGTCTATAAATAGAGCAGATGAGAGAGAGTTATTGTTTTGATTCCTGTTAATACAGTCAGTAAAGCTTAGTAGGGCAGTAGTGGTGCTATGAAAGGGTCTAAAGCCATGCTGACAGTTAGCAAGTAAGTTGTTATGGAGCAGGTGTTGAAGTAGCTGATGGTGGATACATTTTGTTTGGTATTGTTTGCTGTTGAGGGGGTACTTTACAGACCAGAGAGTAGTGTTCATAGTAGGTAAGGGTATAAGTTAACATAAGGAATATTAATGAAGAAGAAAAGAGAAGAGAGTTTTTGAGGATAGGTATATGTACATATGCCATATTGTAATAGTATGGTAGAAAGGTTAAGTCAGTTATAAGTTAGGCTAAAGTGAATAATTATGTAGGGAAGAAAGATATATAGTATGACAGGATAGTTAGAGGAGGTTTGAGAGAGAGTAGGTATGAGGCTGAAGGTAAAGAGGAGTGGTCTAGTAATATGCAGTAGTGTGCAGATGATTGAGGAGGGGGATTAGGGGAGGAGTTGATAAATTTATGTGTTAGATGATAGGTTGAGAGGAACAGTGGGTGTGGCTAGATAGGTATAAGTTAAACAGCACTGGGGGTGGGTGGGAATTGGGGGTAGGGTAGGGGAGCGGAGTGAGCCCGCAGGGCGAACGGAGCGGGTCAGAGCAAGTAGAGAAGGAGACAATCAGTAAGCAGTAACAACCCAAAGAGAGAAGGTGGAGCAGGTAAGAAGGTTTCAGTGGAGCAGGTATGATGGAAGACTAAGGGTAGTGAGAAGGGCAGAATAAGGAAATTACTAGTCTGCAGAGGGTAGGGGATGAGAATAGTGCAGAGAAGGAGCAGGAAGAGATAGATTAGGAGAATAGCTAGGCAGTAGGGCAAGGGAAGAGAAAAGAAGGAAAGAATGTAATGAGCCGAAGCTAGTAGAATTGAAAAGAGAGTAAGGGGTCTAGGCTAGATTAGGCTGCCACCTAGTGGTCAGAGTTAGTATAACATCAGGTGACAAAGTACCTAACCTAGGGCTAAGCAAGTTAAAAGGAGCACATAACAGCCACTTGGTGTGATAGTAGTAATTCCCACAGAGGATCGGCATGTATCCACCTAAAATTTATATATTTCAGTTGGAGTGTATCTCCCATGCAGTTAAATAATCAAGGCTCCTTGCATTTGACTGTTAGGATTACAAGTAATAGTTCCAACAGAGAAGTATCTATCAAACACCTTTCATTTAACTCATTAGGAAACAAATAAGCAGAAAGTTAGCTATGCAAGGCAGGCTTATACATAGTAGGAATAGCCGTGCCAAAAAAAATACAAGAAGTTCAGGTACGCTCAACAAGCAGAGAAGCCAAGGGTGGAATAGCAAAAGAAAAAAATAAACAGGGCTAAAGTGGTAAAGAAATTAGGCAAGCATAAAGTTCAATATAATCTCAAAGCTATGCTTAAGCTAATTTACAGGTCTAGCTTTAATTAGCTGCACTGATTGGGTCGTGGTTGAAATGTGTCATAACAAAAGCATTAATGTTATGCCGATGTACAGTTTGATCGCTAAGAGTAGTTCAGTAAGTAACACAGTTGATTAACTGTGCTACTACATGAAAGGCAATGTCGTATATTCTGTATTCTTCAGATTTATAGTAAAATAGTGTAATAGGAAGTGTTTAGAAGGGTCAGCAGAGCATACTACTAAGCATTACCCCTGACTAACATGGCTGTTATGAATTGAATGGAGTTATATATTCACATAGAAGGAGCTATGATTCACGTTCCGCAGAACTGTGCAACCACAGTCCACGTGGGGGAACGCTCACACCAAGTAGTTGCCAGCGTTGTTATAACTTCAATAGCGAGGACACCACATTAACCACAATAGTTGATTTAACATGTTGTAAGCAAGACACAAACAAGTTGTTGCTAGGAAACGGACACAAAATAATCACGGTCGCTGACTAAAAACAAATTTAAACAGAAGAGTCGCTATTATACACGGAGTACAATATGCACATTCTACAGTTAAATTACCCTTAACAGGGTACAGTAGGTAGCTAGCAGTTATACTAACTAGGCAGCACGGACTGAAAATAACCACTGTATCTGACTAAACATATTTAAACAGAAAGTCGCTAAAAAATCACAGAGTTCAATATGCAAATTCTACAGATTGTATTACCCTTATCAGGGTACAGCAGGTAGTTCTAACAAATTCATACCAACTTTAGAACAGTACAAAAACAGAATTCAAGGAGAACACAGGACATGAATGATACTTACAGCTATGAGAGTAATACCGGGTCAGGAGCACACAGCAGCCAGGAAGAAGACTGAGGAGTAAAAGAAAGGTGCCCCGATGGTCTACCCCCTTATATGCCCTAGGGTCAGGATATGAGGTGGAGGAGGGAGGAGACAGGGATAGGAAGGGCAAATAGGTAGGGGTGGGAGGAGACAAGGATCAGAGGGGCAGATAGGTATGGGAGGAGCAAAGTAAGCTAAGGACAATACACGAGGAATAGGAGGTAGTAGCCAGGTATAATAGATTTTAGAGATACCTGAGAAGAGGAAACCTAAAGTGAAAGAGAAGTGGACAGAGATGGCAGTGAGCAGCAAACATAAAGCATGAGAGAAATGGGAAGGGGTAGGAGAGGGGGTAAAAGTATAGTGGAGTAAGGTTAGCAGTACATAAAAGTTAAGTATATTAAGGACAATGCCGAGGCTTGTGGTGAACAGAGATAGCACAGGTAGTAGAGCAAGTAGAGAAGGAGACAATCAGTAAGCAGTAACAAGCCAGAGAGAGAAGGTGGAGCAGGTAAGAAGGTTTCAGTGAAGCAGGTATGATGGAAGACTAAGGGTAGTGAGGAGGGCAGAATAAGGAAATTACTAGACTTCAGATGGTAGGGGATGAGAAGAGTGCAGAGAAGGAGCAGGAAGATATAGATTAGGAGAATAGCTAGGCAGTAGGGCAAGGGAAGAGAAAAGAAGGAAAGAATGTAATGAGCCGAAGCTAGTAGAATTGAAAAGAGAGTAAGGGGTCTAGGCTAGGTTAGGCTGCCACCTAGTGGTCAGAGTTAGTATAACATCAGGTGACAAAGTTCAGAAGTATAGCAAGTAGGGAAGGGTAAGCTAAATGGCAGGGAAACAGTATATAGATAATAATGGTCCTAGGGAGGAGTCTGGCTGCTGGTTTTCCTGACTCAGGATCTAACAGTCAGTTAATAGGGTTTAAAAAAAAATGAAAACAGATTTGTTTACAACAAGGGGCAATGATAATACATACTTTGCCAAGTACTGTTCAAACAGGTGAAAAGTACTGGGGCAGCAAAAAAGGAAGGTCCAAGTTGGCAGGCTGGAGGTAGATGAGGGAATCCTTAGCAGTCAGGCAGGTCCCTTATTGCAGGATAGTGGATAGAGAGAGCTATGAGAATAATACCGGGTCAGGAGCACACAGCAGCCGGGAGGAAGACTGAAGAGTATTTTTTTTACAATGGGCACAATGTGTATACCAAGGAAAAAAAAATCTTAGTAATTCTTAACTAGAAATTTCATTAACAGGTTTTATATAAAACAAAAGTTACTGAAATTTTATTGTGTCTTCAATTACATAACACTTGAATGAAATTAAAACAAATACAAATTATCCTGAAAGCTATTTTTTTTTTATAGAATGTGATGTTACACTCCTTAACGTACAGTGTGGCTTTATAATTTGTATCCAGTTATCGGTGGTCATGGAAGGAATAAGTGGATTTAGTTTTATATAAACCACTCATTATATAGGATGCATTGTGGAGCTCAACGCTGTCAGTGACATCTCAACAGACATTATAGTGAGACACACATGCACACACCACAATATACTTTTGCTATATAAAATAAGGGTTTTGTTGGTTTAGATGAACACTGAGTAAGTTCTGCTGTAAAAGCTTTCATTCTGTTATAAATTGTAGATATTTAATTGCTGCTGATTAGCTCATAAATAATTACTTTGTCGTCTACGTTCAAAAGTGTTAAGTTTAAAATTACACCTCTAATTCCTTGTTTTATACTGCTGTTATTGTCCTTGGCTATAATAAGAGTGAGAGAGAGAATAGAAATGGAGAAAGTCTATCTTGAAACATTATTTTAGTCCATGGGTGGTTTGTCTTCTGGCTTTATCCGTGGCTTTAATTGAACATGTTTTCATGGAATGCAAGTAAGAGTAGACCTGGACTGGAGAGGGATGTATTTCAGTGCTGTAACAGAGATTTCTAGAATTGCAAGAAATGTCTCACTGTTGTGTTCTAATTGTACTTGACTATACATTGAGAAAAACAAGTACTTTTGATGTGAACATCAGAAACAGGAACATGTCCCCCACAGGCAGAGGTTTGACAACACTGCCTGGCTTATGTGCGCACATATTTTACTGTACAGTTCAGACAGTACTTTTTACATGGTGTCATTTTTCTGTCTTAAAGATGACAGTTTCAGTATTATTTGCAGATTCCAACAACTGTAGAACTGACCTTCTATTGAAATGAATTTATAGCAGGTATTTGTAGTATGCTAGTTTTAGCATGTAAAAACTTGTTTTCTGCACATAAGTATTAAGTAGCAATGAGAAGGTTAACAGCCATTATAAACAAGAATCTAAGCTTTTTTTTTATAAATGCATTGATGGTGTCTTATTCAGCTAACAGAATTCCTATTTACAAGTATGGAAAATCAGTGCATTTTAGTTTGTTACATTATAGTAAGCATTCACTCAACAAAGTGTACTTTATGCCAGGACTGCATTTTAGCACGGTCTGTTTTTCAAAGCAGGATAAACCAGTCTCACTCACCTGCTGAAAAGTTATTTCATAATCATTAGCATCACCACCCCGGAAACAGTGCTAGCATTTAGGGCCCATTTCATTGGCTGTAGATGCCATGACAACCCCAAAATGCCCTCCTTTTCTGTTCTGGTCTGTTAGTTTAGTACTTGCACCATGGTGAGGTAAGATACGAAAAGCAATTTTTAACACACAGTTGTCCCTCAGGGTCACTTAGAGATTGGGCACCAAAGATCAATGAATACTCAACAAAAACTGTTGAAAATGTAGCTTAAAAAGTAGTGACACAGTATAAAAAGGTGTGTCCGTAACTATTATAAAATAAACAATTAGATCATAGCATTTATATGTCCTAAACTGAGTCGACATACACAGATGCTAATCAGTCTTTAGTAGCGTGATCTGTCTGCACTGGGTGTCATGCATTCAAGGTGATGCTTGTGACTTCAGCTTTAATAAGTGGATACTTGTTCATTTTTCCAAATATATAATGTTGCTATCTCCCTGTTGTAATTCAGGGATCCATAATTCTGAGCCCTGGAATTATGTAATGAAATTATACAGACGAGAATGTCAGCAACTGTTCTATGAAATTGTTTTAGCACCCCCACACCCTCTATATTTACTGCTGCTTATCTACCTATCTATTTATCTAGCTACTTGTCTTTTTATACTAACTTCAAGATCACCATACCTCGGAGAAAACAGAATACTCTGAGAAACAGAGGTCTCAGGCTTGGCATTTCCCATTTTCACATCTTCAGTCTGCTATTCCAGGAGTTGCATTTACAAGTCTCAACATTTAAAAAAGTGATCAACTTTGCCAACAGATGAAAATGAAGAAGTCTGACAGATCTTTGTATTGTCGCTAGCTACATGAATCTGCCCACCTGTGACGTTAGTTACTGATACCTGTAACGTGGATAGTAGTCCTTTTCATATATGACTGTGCTGTTCTGGAATTCAGTACATCAGTAGCTACATGAATCTGTCCACCCGTGACGTTAGTTACTGATACCTGTAACGTGGATAGTAGTCCTTTTCATATATGACTGTGCTGTTCTGGAATTCAGTACATCAGTAGCTACATGAATCTGTCCACCCGTGACGTTAGTTACTGATACCTGTAACGTGGATAGTAGTCCTTTTCATATATGACTGTGCTGTTCTGGAATTCAGTACATCACTAGCTACATGAATCTGTCCACCCGTGACGTTAGTTACTGATACCTGTAACGTGGATAGTAGTCCTTTTCATATATGACTGTGCTGTTCTGGAATTCAGTACATCACTAGCTACATGAATCTGTCCACCCGTGACGTTAGTTACTGATACCTGTAACGTGGATAGTAGCCCTTTTCTATTTTTATTAACCAGAGGAGAAGTTGTGGACAATAATTATAAAGAGTGCAAGGAATTTATTTGGGCAGGAAAGAGGGCAAACGTTAAGTGGAATAAATTGATCCTCTCAACAGAACAAGGTGGTTTAGGATTACCTGATTTGAAGGGATAATTTAGAGCTACATAGTTAAAGTTCACACACACACACACACACACACACGTGTGTATATATATATATATATATATATATATATATATATATATATATATATAAAACACTAGCAGTGAGAATTTAGAGTGAAAAGGGATAATGAAGAAGAGAGGGTTTTTTTCAGGAATCAAGGAGAGGCTGGGATTTGGGATGCAGGCCTTTAAGGAGAATAACAATAATCATTCAGACTATTATATTTATAAAGCAGCAGAAAGTATTCTAAGAACCAAGCCAACACGGGAGTGGAGAAAGGAGAGTCTGATGACAGGGGTGACTGCAAGTAAGGCTACAGAAAATAGGCAAGAGGGGGCTGGAATTTAATGGAGAAAACTGCAAAACAACAAAGGTACTGAGAGCAAATAACAAGACAGGGAAAGGTAATAAAATGGGATGAGGCCAAGAAGAAGTTTGGACTGCAGGTTAGAGACTTCCCTCCCTACCAGGAATTGATATCAGAGTAGGGGCAAAGAGAAAGGGATAGGGGAAATCTTAAGTGGAAGACCTGCTCTAGTGGAGTTTTTAGTAGAATCTAGAACAGAAGCTGCTGTTAAAAAATGATAATTAATAGAGCATATAAAATATTACATGATAATTGAAAGAATGCATCAGAGGAGGTTACAAAGGACTGGGAAGAGATATTGGAAAAGCGAATGAAATGAGAACAATGGGAGGACATCTGTATGGCTGCCAAGTACGCAACCAAGTCCAGAAGGTTTAGGATTTTTGCTTAGAAGTATTTGCACAGGTACTTTTATACCCCAAACAGACTTCAGAAAAATGTTCCTCAGCTAGATTGCAAATGCTGGAGGTGTGATGGAGAATAAAGAGGTAAGTGTCACATTTTAATAATACCCTATCCAGTGCTCTCTCTGTCGGTAATATTGAGAAAGCAAATGGCTGTAATTAAGGAAATGTTTTTTTTTAGATGAAACATAGGATCTAAATTGTCTAGACATAGTTAGGCCTTATTAAGTTTAATTCTGTTGGCTGTCAAAAAGCAATCACTAGAAATTCAAAATCAAAATTTAAACCAGCTGTATTTGGAGTATTGAATATTGTAAAAGAAATAAAAGAACTGGACCTTTAGAAAAGGTAAGGAGCAAATTATATAAAGTAAATGGAAATTGTGTGAACAATACATGCAGAATAATTTCCAGGAGTAGTGAGTTTAAGGCAAGGCAGGAATTGAGCAATTCATGTAATGTTCAAATGAACGACAGCTGTTACAAAGAAGGAAAACATTTAATGTAGAATATGTTTCTGTGGTTGGTTTTCTTTCCCATTAATGTATACGTACCCATACCTTAACTGGTAATTTAATGAAGATGTTTAAAAAGAATATAAAGAAGTTAGAGGTAGTTATTTTTCTCAGCTGTGTGGTTTATTTGGTTGGGGCAGTGCCAAAGAGTATTATATAGAATAGAATGTAATTTAGGTGAGATTATGTAAAAAAGAAACTTTTGGTTATGCCAAAAAGAGGATGTATGTGTGTGGGGTGTGGGGGGTTAAATGAAAAGAAGATTTCTTTATTGTATTGTTTTTGTTTTGAAATGTATGATAATCTACAAATGATTTTGATTTTAGGTAATATATTTCGATTAAAGAACCCCTACTGTTTTCATTAAGTGCCATAGTATTTTCTATAGCCACTCAAGGTACCACTGACTAAAAAAGATGGGATTTCAAAATAATGTGTCAGCCAAAGGATGACATTGTCAGGAATGTGCCCCCCCCTCCCCCATGTTGCACAACAATTTCAGTATTGAAAATGAATATAGCTTCTAGTATGGGGATAGAACCCACAATCTTTTGATCTGCCAGTATCAAACGTGAGTGTTCTACTTGTTCAGCCACTGGCACCAGCATTCCATTCCATTAAAGAAAACTGTCAATAAAGGAGGTGCGCAAAAGGTCCTATTAAAAAAGAGCCATTAGAGAGGTCCCTGCAAAGCACCAGGGACTTGGGTGTTACTCCAGATTGGTTTCAATACTAAGTAAGACCAGGGGCCCCCGGCTCATTCACAACCTGACAAACTGAAACCAACACATATGCACAGAGTCCTTTTCCATGATTACCTTTCAGTCACTCCTCACACATTCATCAGTAGGAGTCTGGATATACTGGTTGGATTTCAAGGATACAGGAGAATGAGTGACCACACATAAATAACCACCAGTAACCAAGTAAATGCATGTGGTGTGGTCAAAGCAAGTGGAGTCAAACCAATAAGGATTTTGTATAAAACAGAAACTTTAATAAAACAAAAATGAGAATATATTAAATCATGATTTGATATATTCTAGTTTTTATTTTATTGTTTATTTGTGGATTTTAAGGATACTTACCACCACATCAGTATAACCAGCCAGTCCAAAACTTTTCTTCACTTCTGGATTGGAAAAAGGCATTACCAATCTCAAAACAACCCAATGGAGAGCACCACAGCCCCCAGCATGTTCATTAAGTGCATGTCATATATGGCAGCATATTCAAAGGTGTGAGGATCCATAGTATTCCCATATTTGGAGTATTGGCTTCTTGGTGATCCAATAAAAAACACCAACAAAAATGTGAGCCCTCTTGTTACAGTAATTGAACTCATTAGGGGTTACTATAAATGCTAAGAAATCATAGTTTACACCCATTTTGAAACTCGCCCTCACTGACTGTTCAATCAATACCAATTCACGCAATGCTTTCTTCAGGACATTCTACAAGGGGACACAAACACTGCTGACTGCAACCCAAAGCAGTTTGGTATCTATGAGCCCTAAGCCTTATTGCAGCAACCATGTACATGCTAGCACTACCACACACCATATGTGGGTTCTACACTCAGAGCACAAAGGTCAAAGCATGTTAACCCTCCCAGAACAACCAATCAAAGTCCTGCACATCCCACATATCTTGATGAGTATCACCAGACTGTCTTCTAATGGAACATCCATTCATGGTCATAGCAGTAGCTAATGTGTGTACCCTAAGATGAGGAGACAATACTGGCACAAGGTCCAGGGCATGTGGCCTAAAATGGATTCCAGTCTACATATTAATGTTCCCAAAAGGAGGGCAGTCCTCCTAACCCTACAGGCCTTCCAAGATACCTCACCAGTCACTGTCACAACCATTGGCTGTAGGGCGATGCATCAACAAGCAAAGGGAGTACATACTCATTCCAGTTGTACTCGGAAGAACTCAGGGGGTTGGAAATGGACCAAGTGGTGTAAGTAGTTTTTGACAGCAGCACCTTCCCCAAGTCTGTCCAAATCACTTGTGGACAAATGAGCTTCTACTTTCTATTATGTTTCTGTCTTTTGGCTTTTCCCGGTTAGGGGGTCGCCACAGCAGAACTCCAGTCCACTAATGATTGGCAGTAGATTTTTACGTGCTGACTTGCCGGGCCTAATGCACAACCTTCAATGAAGGAACGCCCATTCATGCATGTCGACACATAGAAGATGCTCTAACTGAGAATCGAACAGGCAACGTCTAACTGTGAGGTGACAACGCTATAGCAGCACCACCATCGCTAAATAAATCTTCCAGAGCTGTGCAATACCCATTCTGTAGACTCACTGACATCTTCATCACCATTGCCAGCTATCCACCTCACTTCTTATTCATTTCAGCACCAGAAAGCTTTATCAGAGACACTTTGAGGCCACAGTGTGCAAAAGGTCTACTCTGTTTTTTTTCCCTTGTTACCACTAATGCAGATGCAAGGCAGGGTCGTACAAAAGTGATACTCATAGCTCCCTTCTGGCCAACTCAGGCATTGATCCACTACACTAAATGAGTTTAGTCACAGCAGCAACACCAGGTCTGGAGGTCATAGTCTCCCTATACTCATCACTCATCAGACCAATGATTGAGTACAATGCCCCATTCGGAATGTATCTGACCCGACACTTGCAGCAGCTGGAGAGGCCACAAAAGTTCCTCACCAAAAGGATAAAGGGTCTCAAACATCTGTCCTATGCTGCCCGACTGAAAGAACTCCATCTCTATTCAGTCGCTTACCGCTTGCTCAGAGGTGACCTTTGCCTAACATACAAGGCCATGTCAAACCCAGATTTGATGAATATGCTTCACCTCAAAAAATCTAGATCCGTCAGAGCCACAAGGGCGGGAGACTTAAACCTCGACACGGCTATTAATAGGACGTGCTGGAGGGATAGATTCATCACCCAAAGACTCCCTATGCTGTGGAATAAAATCCCGGTATATGTGAGGCAGAGCACCTCGCTGGCCTTGTTCAAGAGAAATCTTGACCAATGGATGGGAGATCGCAGATATACCCCAGGGATTACCTCAGTGTCACTGCTCAACAGAGGCACAGCAAAATAATGGGTATAGTTCCCCATACTAAAGGGGTGGCGTAAGCCACAAAACTATGGGCTAGGCTTGTAAATGCCCTCGGGCAGATAGCCTAGTATGAACCTATGAACCTATGAACCTATGGAGACAAAAACAATCAAAAACCTCTTGATATGTCCTTTAGGGAACAATCACCCAGATCTCATTGCCCTCTACATTTGGGGTAGTCATTTCTAATTTCTTTGCAAAAACCATCCATTAGAAGAACCTACAGGGACAAGTAGATGAGATTCTCTCAGTGGCCATATGCCCCCAGCAACCCTCCTACTCTACAGCAGTTCTATTGCACATGGATAAATGTTAAATTCAGGGTTCATTGTTTAATACTAGGTGAACTGCTCTTGCGAGCCATTTTAAGCCTAGCCAATTATCCCCTGTGAAATTCAAACCCTGCACCTTGTGCTTGCAAGGCAAGCACCTTAACCACTAGGCCACCCTCCACTTTCATAGTGGACATTAGTAACTATCACATATGACAAGACAACCCGTTCGTGACCTGAAAATATTCAAGGGCCTTCCTTAGGGGAATGTTTTTACAAATATCACTGATGATGCATACATTTCTCCCATAAGCTCTCTGGTTTGCTCAAGTGAAGTTAAAACAATAGCTGTTGCTTCCACTACTATCCAATTCTCTGAAATTCCTGTCCTGGAATCCTTTCTGCTTGTAGCCATCACCTCAACAAGAAGAATGTTGGAGCCACGGGCAATGTCAGTTAAACCACAGTACCTGATTTTCTGTGAATACAGGTGACCCTGTGTACTAACCCAGTTTTCATTTCTAAGAGTCTAAGTTAAATTAACTAATAACGTTACCTTTCTTGCACCCCATCTTCTCCATGTGGGCTGAGTTCCTTTTACACTTAATGGATGTTCACAGTCAGCTGAGTTAAGATATTCATGGAACTAAGGATACCTGTAAAGGTTATCTACTTTTTCCTCCATCAAGGGCAGAGAGAACAAGAAAGTAACTAAGTTGTGCTTCTCATGATGGACCACAAACTCTATCTACTTCTGCTATATATTCAGTGGAAAACGTATTGCATGATATCATGGCTGCACTCCACAAGCGCATTTGTTAAGCACCCCTAAGTGCTGATAAGATTGGGTCTCATGCTAGGGATGTCCGTAACATGAGTTTGTTATTCCTGATTTTGGAGCATAATCACAGTGCCCCATGCACTACTGTGTTTTTCATAATTAAATGTGTCTAAGTGTGTACTGTACTGTAAAAAGAAAAAAAAAAAAGTGTCCTACTTTTATGAATTAACCAATAAGTGCAAGAAAAAAATCTGGTGAGGTTGTGCATATGTGTGTTTGTATTTGTGTTGTTGTTGTGTCTTTTGGCTTTTCCTGGTTAGGGGTCGCCACAGCGGAACTCCAGTCTGCTAATGACTGGCAGTAAATTTTTACGTGCCGACTTGCCAGGCCTGACGCACAACCTTCAACGAACGGACTCCCATTCAGGCATGTCGCCACACAGAAGACGCTCTAACTGAGTATGTATGCATATAAATTAACCATTGACTTCATATTTCATCAGAATTATATTCAATAGAAAATTCCTTTAATTCCATCTTTGATTGAAAATGTCTGTGTAATGTTGGGGAAATCGTGTAACAGTGTGTCACTCAAACATGTCTTTGTAATTACAGCAGGGTCACATAGTGGGAATAAGTAGCTTTTTCCTTATTCCCACTGTTGTGTGATCTTGGAGTCATATTTATAGATGCAGAAGTGCAGGAAGGTGCAAGGGTGGTCTCCCCCTTTGCCCCCACAAAAGCATTGTCTTTCAATTTTTTAACATTTGAGTAAACAGGGAGCGATGGTTTTTGATCAAAGTGCCATTCAACAGTGTACGTTTTCACAGATGTCTGAGAATAGACCCTTACACAGACATACAGATACAGACACACGCACACACACACACACACACACACACACACACACACACACACACACACACACACACACACACACACACACACACACACCTGAACACACAGAGGGTTGTTTATCTGTAGAGTGGAGTTTTGATTTTTTTTTTCTTTTTTTGAATTATGCAACATATTGTTTATTTTCAAAGGAAAATGTTTCCAGTACAAATAATATGAGTAAAAGCCACAAAGGACATTTCACATCTTTGAAATGTGTGCAGTCAGGCAAAGTAATGTGCCTTAGGAATAACAGAAATGTCTTTTATCAGAAGTCATAACATCATAAACTGAATTGAATTTTATTAAAATACACATTGAATAAATTATGTTGTGTACTACAGTCCAAGTTTAGGCATCTGCTGGAACCAATCAAACAGCTAGACAATAAATAAATACAGGATTCCAGTGGAAAGGAGTGTTGGTAGTTTACTGATTCTATTACTAAAATCCTGTATGAAAACAGTTATAAAAGGTGTTGTATTACGAATGTTCCAGCTCTAAGCCACAGGACGTGTCCTTACAGTGCTACCATATTGTCGATAATAGAGGTAAGAGTGGTACTGGAGTTCAGGTAACACCAGTCTCAGACACTTGTTTTTATTCTGTGTCTGTGAGTTCTGTCCTTAGGCTGTAGCCAAGGATAGTCTCAGTGTCTGGTTGCCATGGGATGAGGTGATTGGACACTTTTTCTGGCAGCACACCCTCTTCCTTAAGGCATGCTGTTTGGGTCTGTTTGATGAGGTGTTTTAAAGTCTGAGCATCATTCTGCATTCTTAGGATTCCATAGTGTTCAACTTTCCTCCAGAATGTCTGGTTAAAATAAAGGTACAGCTCTGTGTCCAGTATGTTCCAAGACTGAATTTTCAAGGCCTCTTCTGGGTTGACGTGCAACACATCCTCTTTTTGCCTCTCATTTAGTCGCACATAGATTAGGTCCTCCATAGTTAACCCAAGTAATTCTTTGGCAAGGATCAGAGATTCATTAAAGTGTTCAGCTAGCATCACAAGATGAAAGGTTCTGTTTAGGCAGTCCAGATTCCACAGCCATCTTTTCCGATGCATTAACATTTTCAGGCCAAAGTCAAAGGACGTAGGGTTTTTGCGAAGCTATTCCAAATGTTCTTCACTCTGTAATAAAAGTCCGGGTTCCTAAGAAAAGTGCTAATGTTAGATGCAAGTTGGAAAGCTGGGATAATGGTCCTATAGTAACTGAAGATGGACTCAAAATTCTGAATAGGATTTCTTAGAATTGTGACATAAATGCTGTCTTTTGGCATGACTTTTTGAACTTCCTCAACGTCTAGTCTCATGTGACTGCAGATAATATTAAACTCAGATGAGCCATTGGGTAGGTCCTCCACAAACCTGGCAGAAAATTTAGCTGGGTAGACAAACTGGTAGGTGTATATTCGAAAGGCAAATGAGAAGTTCTTCCTCTCTCCAAGTCGAAAAAGAATGTTTTGCATGGTACTGCCTCCTGTTTTATGCGTTTTTAGAAATATTATGCTCAATCGCTTTGCATTCTGAAAGCTGTCAGAAGATGGTTGTCCGGTCTGTAAAGAATAAGGACCTTCCTCAATATCCTTAGTGATTTCTGCTCTTCTCAGTGGACACCCCATGGGCTTTTTGCTTGCTGTAGTCATAGGAAAAGATCTTTTTATTATTGAACAGAAGAAAAAAAACAAAGTAGCAAGACTGAGGTACTCAAATCTGTGTCCAGGTGTTTACTAATGCAGAATAAAAGTAATGAAACATTCAATCTTTT
The DNA here is from genome assembly GCF_019279795.1 of Protopterus annectens. NCBI lineage: Eukaryota > Metazoa > Chordata > Ceratodontiformes > Protopteridae > Protopterus > Protopterus annectens. The sequence goes on from NC_056743.1 coordinate 1,947,775,371, forward strand.
AGAAGGTAAATATTCTGTGTACCTGTAAGGAATGTTGAAACTTAGTAAAAAATGTGTATAACTTTATTTAAATAGTGAAAAATCACAGTACTTAATAGACCACAAAGAGCATGTACTATTAGAAATGCCTGGCAACTCAAACGTTCTTACTTGATTCTGCAGCTGGATTTGACCTATTTACTATAGAAAAACCAGTTGTGCGTTGCTAACAGCAGTCAGTCAGAGATCCAGAAGTTAGTTAACCTGGGAGTTTTCATGGAGAAGAGTGAAATAACTAAGCAGTGACCATTTTGTATCTCCATGTTTCAGTCCTTAATCCTGGTAAAAATACCTGCATTGATATTAGCTTATAGCTAAAAAGCATTAATTGCATTAGTTAGTTAACTCTATACACTTCAAGTATAACCAAAGAGATCCCAAGTAATGCATAAGCTGTGTGTGTATGCATTTATTTTTGGCAATGTGATTTGTTTAACTGGATAAGTTTATGTGTCTCTCTTAATTCCTTTTCGGTTATAACCTGGATCTCACAGACACACACGCGCATACACAGACACACACACAGACACACACACACACACAGACACACACACACACACACACACACACACACACACACACACACACACACACACACACACACACACACACACACACACACACGCACACACTTCACTCTGAACCTTAGACCCTGCACGTGTGAAACATCTACCTTAGCCTACAGTATGTAATTAAGGATAGTGGATCTTAACAAGCTGCTTCCTGTACTCCAGGGGGTCAGTCCATCTGAGTAAAGTCACTTGCCTAGAAAAGAGGACATAGTCTAAAAAATGTCTGTGTGGATCAGTGATCTACCCTGGTATAAAGTATAAATAAGACCACCATGCTGTCCAATGCCTTTAGGTTCACCAAAGCTATTAAAATGTTTGGACAGTTAACTAGAAGAGACATACTGCTGCAGACGGTTTTGACATGGGGACCAGCTTCCACCCATTGATTTCCATACGGCAGCAGCATCTGGCAAAACTTACAAATCAGATGTATTTGAGGTTCATGTTCTTTTCAGGAAACCAAGGAATTTATTTAATTTATTGCAGAGGGACTATGGCAGGCAGAATCTGCAAATGAATTACTGTACTGTAATACAGGTAAATGTTTTTTTTTAGTTAAATGGTATTTTGATCAAGAAATAGTAGAAATCAAATACTTAAGTAGGAAAGAATAAACAATTCATTCATAATCTGTCAAAACTAGCCCAAAGAGACCTGAGGTTATTGAATTAATGCAAAAATACAGCAACAGATGTTTTTGGAGAAGGCAGATCCCCTGCACCTCCTTACCATTTGGTGTTTACTTATAGGTTCATAGGTTCATAGGTTTATACTAGGCTATCTGCCCTAAGGCATTTATAAGCCTAGCCCAAAGTTTTGTGGCTTACGCCACCCCTTATATGAAAAAATACTGTACCCATTAGTTTGTTGTGCCTCTGTCCAGCAGTGACACAGAGATGATTCCTGGGGTAAACCTACGATCTCCCATCCACAGGTCAAGATTTCTCTTGAACAGAGCCAGCGAGGTGCTCTGCCTCACATGGACCAGGATTTTATTCCACAGCATAGGGAGTCTCTGAGTGATAAATCTATCCCTCCAGCACGTCCTAGTTATATCCGTGCTAAGGTTTAAGTCGCTTGCTCTAGTGGTTTTGTTGGATTTGGATTTTTTGAGGTGGAGCATGTCCATTAATTCCGGGTTGGACATGGCCTTGTATGTCAGGCACATGTCACCTCTGAGCAGACGGTATGCGACTGAATAGAGCTGGAGTTTCTTCAATCTGGCAGCATATGACAGATTTTGGAGTCCCTTTATCCTTTTGGTGAGGAACTTTTGGGGTCTCTCCAATTGCTGCAGATGTCGGGTGAGATACATCCCGAATGGGGCATTGTACTCGATCATTGGTCTGATAAGTGAAGAGTACAGGAGAACAATGACCTCACTAGATCTGGATGTGAATCCCTTCATGATCAGGTGGGCAATGTAGAAGGTCTTTCTAACCACTTTAGCAACGTGAGTGTCAAAAGAAAGGCCACTGTCAACCTGGTTCCCCAGGTCCCTGATAACCTCTTCTGTGCTTAGTGGATTGCCACCTATATGGTAGCTTGGGGTTACCTTGTTTTTCCCGAAGGGTATGACTATACATTTTTGGCGTTTAACTTCAGGCCATGGCTCTGGCACCAGCTATCTGTTTCCGTGAGTCCCTTCTGAAGGATATCCGTGTCCGATGCACTTTCCACTATGGCGCCCAGTTTGCAGTCGTCTGCAAACTTTGTCAGCCAAAGTCCTCCCATGTTGGCCTGTACTTCTGAGAAGTAGATGCCGAACAATAGGGGGCAAGGACCGAGCCCTGTGGGACACCACTTGTGACCAGCTTGGAGTCTGACATAGCGCCAGCAACTCTAACCCTGTGGGTTCTGTCCTTAAGCCAGTTTGCAACCCATCTTGTGACATATGGGTTTACATTTAAGCTGGTAGTTTTTCTACAATACCCGAGTGGGGTATTGTGTCGAAAGCCTTTGCAAGGACAAGGTAGGCTGTATGGACTGCCTTTCCTCCATCAATGGCCTTGGTGACTGTTTCGAAGAAGTCGACCAAGTTCAAAAGGCATGATCTGCCCTTGACGAAGCCAAACTGGGTCGGGTCCAATGTCTGCAAGTCCCCTATATCTTTGTTTATGAGCTCCATTATGATCCTCTCCATAGCTTTGCAGACTAGACTTGTTAAGCCTATGGGGCGGTAATTACCAGGGTCCGTAGAGGCACCGCCTTTGTGGAGTGGGACCACAGTTGCCGTACGCCACTCCTTGGGCATGTATCCTGTGGTAAGGCTGAGATTAAACAGCTGCCTTATATGCGGGTTTAATTCCTCATTTAGCTCGTGTAGCACACAGCCGGGGACACCATCCGGTCCCATTGATGCTGTGTTTTTAGCTTTAGAGAGAGTAGCTTTCACCTGCGCATTTGAGATGTCTGGGAGGCTACACTCCGCTGGGATAGTTATCTCTCCTTTAAGGGGGGAGAGGGGGGTGAAGTTTGCACTGAACCTGTCTGCCAGTATGTTGGCAATGTCTGTGGGTTCAGTGATTTTTGTATCATTTTGGACTAATTCTGAGCATATCTGGGAGTTTCCACCCAGGTTCCTAACATAGCTGAAAAAGGCCTTATGATTGTCCTTTGAATCCATGGCAATTTTTCTCTCAAAATTGGCCTTAGTTGATTTTATGAGTGCTCGTATTTTTTACTAATAATGATCAGGGGTGACTTCCTTTTATGGATTTTGTTCTATCATGTAATAGCTTTCTCCTCTTATTGTAAAGTTTGTTAATGGCTGGGGTCCACCAGACTGGACGTTTGCCCTTTGTGGAAAGAGTCTTGGTTTTATTTGGGATTGCCTGATCCATGCAGTCCTGGAGGTGTTCATAGAAGGCATTTGTAAGGGCTTCCGCAGCTTGGGTTGTGGTTTCCACTGGCTCAGGGGCCTTGAAGGATACCACACCAGTCTTGAGTAGTGTGAAGTTTGCTTTAGAGAAGTTCTTCACTGTGGTCTTTTTTGTTGGGGGGGGGGGCGGGATGTGGATTTCCAGTGAGATTAGTTTATGATCAGATCTCACCAATGAGGGATATACTTCCGGTGTGGAGCATTTTGTCCCCATGTTTGTTATAATGAGATCTAGTATATTTTCTCCTCTCGTGGGAACAGTGACTAGCTGTTCCATGGCATTTGAATTTATGAACTCCAGGAACCATTGGGCTAGAAAGTTAGGGCTTGAGTAATGTTCCCAGTCTATATTCAGGTAGTTGAAGTCACCCAATATGATGGTGTTTGGAGATACATTTATACCCTCCAGTGTCTTCAGGAAGGCTGTGTGGGGTTCCTGAGTTTGAGAGGGTGGCCTGTAGCATGCTACAATTTGTAGAGCAGTTTTGCCTATGGTTAGTTGCACCTGGATGGTTTCCGAAGCTTCGTGCGTTGCCACCAACCTGGAGGTGTGGGTATCCTTTATGAATATGGATAAACCCCCTCCTTTTGTGGTGTGGTCCGGGTTTTGGGGCCGGAACGCATGATATGAGGTAAAACCTAATAGTGCCGGGGTGCTCTCAGGAGCCTTGAACCAGGTTTCAGTTACAGCACAGACATCGATGTTCTCCATACTGAGAAGGGCCTCGAGTGCGTGCATTTTGAGATACCAGATCATCTAAGGTCAGGGGTAAAATGGGAGAAACATCTTTACCAGGAAAGGAGCCAGCATCTCACATATAATGAAAGAAGAAGCAATTTATTGAAATGTGGGGATTACATACAGCAAAGACTGGTTTCGCTGACAACGATCAGCTTCCTCAGTAAATCTCTTTAACAGTGAAATCATTCTTTTGTGGTATGAGATCCCTGTATCTTGATAAATATATAGTATAAAGACATGCGTCTGGAGTGTTTCTCCCCAGGCCTCCGCTGAAAATTGACTTTGTTCCAAGTTGGACTTTCCCAGTAAACAAATGAAAAATAAATAAATAAATGGTTTGCACCTCCAGTACATCTGTGGTGCTTGTTCATTTGCTGTTATTTATTCCTTCCACCAGGACTTTGGGTCTACAGCTACAGGCATGTTTTTGGGGTAGTTGAAGTCACCCAATATGATGGTGTTTGGAGATACATTTATACCCTCCAGTGTCTTTAGGAAGGCTGTGTGGGGTTCCTGAGTTTGAGAGGGTGGCCTGTAGCATGCTACAATTTGTAGAGCAGTTTTGCCTATGGTTAGTTGCACCTGGATGGTTTCTGAAGCTTCGTGCGTTGCCACCAACCTGGAGGTGTGGGTATCCTTTATGAATATGGATACACCCCCTCCTTTTGTGGTGTGGTCCGGGTTTTGGGGCCGGAACGCATGATATGAGGTAAAACCTAATAGTGCCGGGGTGCTCTCAGGAGCCTTGAACCAGGTTTCAGTTACAGCACAGACATCGATGTTCTCCATACTGAGAAGGGCCTCAAGTGCGTGCATTTTGAGATACTAGATCATCTAAGGTCAGGGGTAAAATGGGAGAAACATCTTTACCAGGAAAGGAGCCAGCATCTCACATATAATGAAAGAAGAAGCAATTTATTGAAATGTGGGGATTACATACAGCAAAGACTGGTTTCGCTGACAACGATCAGCTTCCTCAGTAAATCTTTTTAACAGTGAAATCATTCTTTTGTGGTATGTGATCCCTGTACCTTGATAAATATATAGTATAAAGACATGCGTCTGGAGCGTTTCTCCCCAGGCCTCCACTGAAAATTGACTTTGTTCCAAGTTGGACTTTCCTGGTAAACAAATGAAAAATAAATAAATAAATGGTTTGCACCTCCAGTACATCTGTGGTGCTTGTTCATTTGCTGTTATTTATTCCTTCCACCAGGACTTTGGGTCTACAGCTACAGGCATGTTTTTGGTTTATTTGGGAAAACTTCCTTATGCCTCAGTTCAGTGATCTCAGATATAGTACTGTAACTCTGGTCAATGAAATGAGCTGAACACTTAAAATCAATAAGTTGTGAGCCAACCAACATTTGAGAAATAACAATGCTCCACAGAGATCGACATACATCAACTTACGGTGAAGATTTTATCACTTTCATACCAATACATTAGGTGCTACCAGGACAATGAATACACATACTGCATGAGGCCTGTTATGTACTAGAGCCTGTTTCAACATTACATAACTCTGTTACACCATGTTCCTGTATTAGTTCCTGAAAAGGCAACAACCATTTCCAGAACCTGCTTTTTTCCATGTCAGAACTGCAGAAAGCCAAAGGCAACCGTGTTAAGCAACAGGCACAAGGCAAAAATCAGTTTAGATAAGATACCAGTCCTTATCAGAGTACATGCATGCATGCACACACACACACACACACACACATAATAGCAGTTCGGTAATTTACCAACATAAATTTGAAATATTGCAAAAAAAAAAAATGGAGACCTTAGAGAACATGCAAACTTCGCACAAAGAGTACCTTGGTTAAAAGTCAAGCCAGGGGTCCAAGCAATATGAGGCAGCAATGCAAACTGTTGCACCACAGTGTAGCCTCAAAAATACAGTTGTAATGGGAATTACTTAGGCTACTTGGTAGCTATAGAGATGCCCAGAGATAGACATATGGCTGAAGGGGCAAAGACCAATGCCTTGATATGTCTGGCACAGACTGCATTGAGCAGTAAGTAAAATGTGTTTAGGCCACACTTTTTTCCTACTGCCTCTGCCGCTTTACTCACTGACCAAAACCATGCTTCCCCTTTGCTATGACCAAAACCATTTTTCGCCATGTTACAGAGTGAGAACCATTTGCTATGCGGACCTTACTTAGATAACTACAAGTTTGTTTGTTTTTTTTCTGCTGTAATCCAGCTCCATCCTGGGTGGCTGATATACAGACCTGCTGAAGTAAAGCTATTCCAGAACATCTACATGCTTTCACAGATGAATGACAGATGCCATGAATAAACATGTTACACAGACTGTAGAGCCAAGTGCCCATGCACTTCACATGATAACACTGTTCTCCAGCAGGTGGCAGCATTCCAACAGACCAGATCTCCTCCCTTTTCCAGGATGAGTGTTGGCTGCTCATTCCATGTTCCTTGGCTACCTCCTGAAGAACCGGGGATACTCGTCAATATCAGATCAGCTGGGTCACACTCAGGATATTATCTCTCAGGTCCTTCATTAAATTCCTAGGTCCACATCTGTGAAACTTGGAATAGTGATGTAAAGTTTGAAGTTGTTACCGCCAAGTATTTTCTTTAAGGTGCACTGGTCTCAGAGTTAGTATACATTAAGTGGCAGAGCTATGGGGGCACAGCCTCCCTCATTGGTGGAGTGTAGAGCTATTAACCCCCTGAAAAATTCTTTAATAATTTTACAAAAATGTTTGAGATTTACAATATTATGGCCAATAAGTACCTTATTTTTCTTAGTTGCAGGACTTCAATTACGTGTCTTGATGGGAAGGCTATCACTGTTCTATATGGAGCTCAGATTTATTTATTTATTTATCATTTTATTTTACATTTGTCGGCCGTGAAAGTCCAACTGGATGAATAGTCCATTAACAGCGGAAGCCCGGGCAGAAAAGCTCCACAGAAATACATAGTACAATTACACCTGAGTGTAAAAAGTACAGAGATCAAAAATAATAATTATAATATTATAAATAATTTGTGTCTGCTTACAGATAAGCAGCTAAAAACAGCAGTTTCTGTACAATATTGATGGAAAAATATTTATATAACAGTCCTTCAAGTAGTGGGATGAATAGAAATGCTTATTTATGCCTTATCTTTCTCAAAGTGCCTTCCATAGATACACTGCATTAAAGTTTAGTTCCCATAAATATTATTTTTTCATATAAAATATAATTCAGGCAAGTCAGATGTATCATTTCTATCTTAGTCCTGTACTAGTAAGTTATTAGACTGTTCTTGGTCTTTTTTTTTTTAATTTTAAGAGGTCCTTCTGGCCTGTGGTGCCTGTCCTATGCCTGATTTTTGTGACCTTCAAAAAGAAAAAAAAAACATGGTATCCTTCAGTCTCAGAAAAAACAGCATGCAAACTATACTGGGTCAAAAATAAACCAAGAAGAAACATTGCAGTGTGGAAGGGGCGAAGTTCACTCCTTGAAATATGTTATACACCTAGTTTACTAATAAAAATCAAACTGTAAAATATGTACTGCAAAATAATAAAATATAAAATAGTAGGTAGTCCACAGTTGAATTAAAAATGGAATATCCTTTATTGAAACACACAAACACTTGATCCTAGTTGAGTATAATGAAAAGCATTCAAGACATTCATTAATTGTGTATAATCAGGTTATTTGGAGCAAGGGAGTGGTTACAGAGGTTGGTTCTGTTCAGAGCAATAAAAGTATTTAACTCATTCCTTTAAGCAAGTCCCCTTCCCCCTTAACACCATAGTATAAACTGAGACTGTGCTACCTTATTAATTAATTAACCAACAAAAAGATCTACCACTAGACATCTATCAGAATAAATATTAGTAACTTATAAATGGAAACACTTTTAACAAAGATCACTTTCGTACTAAATAAATACTTCATCAGGTTTGCATGTAAAAACATATCATAATATTAATGAACATGTATAAATCTACAAGTGAGCACCCAAGTAGGGTGAAAACCATAGCTATAATTGCTAAACTGGAAATACAATGAAAAATGTTAAAAATAAACATTAAGGCCCTGGGGGGTCTGTTCAAGTGTGGCATCTAACTAAGAATGCACTTAGTTTAAATAAGTATCAGAAAACAGCACCAATGTCAGTTACTTTAAAATATTTACAATGTTTGATATTTGTTTATAACAATATTAGCATGGTAATATTACTGTGTAATGTCACCATTAATCAGTCCCATGTCAGACTTTTAATAATCTTTTAAATAGTGGGGCAGTATTCTGAGTTCTAGTATGCTTTTTATGGAGCAATAATAATTAAGCTCCAGTTTTCAAACAGAGTTTAGTTTCAGCTGCCACAGTAGTTCACCTTTTTCTAAAAGATTAGGAATGTCTCTTTCCAGTTCCAAAAGGTCCGCATGATTAATAATTTGAAATTTAAAACCAGTGTGTCTTTTGTAAAGCTGCAGGTGCTGAGCCAGTGCATTATTCTTGCAATTGTCTCTAATTTCAGAAAGATGGCCAGAAATCCTTCTTTTAAGTCTGTTGAGCATTTTCCCCACATAAAATGCTACACAGCCATTGCAGCTTGCCCTGTAAACCACTTGCATTGACTTACAGTTACCTCCTGCATTGGTTTTAATCAGTTTCTTTAAATAAGGGCAGAAAAACATGTCTCCCACCTGTATGTGCTGACACAAAACACAGTTGGCTCCACACTTACTGGTGCATGTATCCAGTGGTCTGGCCTACGCTTCAACCCAACACCTGATGTTTCTGGCTTTCATATACACAAAGGAAGGAGCTTCTCCAAGGACGTCCATTAGATACAAGTTTTCAGTAATTATGGCCCAATTTTGTCTAATAATATTAATGATGCTGTGATAGTCAACAGTAAAAGTCAAGATACAACTGTCTTTAGATCTGTTGTCCATAGATTTCTTTAAAACTCTCCTATAAGGACTGTTAAGCGCTGGTGAATTTGTACTTTTTAGTTCAATTACAGGTTCCAGAATGCTTCTTAACATATTGTTTTCATATCCCCTCATGAGAAAGTCATTTTCTAAATCATTTAGGTTCTTAAGGAAGGGTTCCATTTTTGTGGTGATCCTGGCCAACGTGTAGCCCTGGGACTTAACAATGTTATATTTTGTCCTGGTGGGATGGAGACTCATATTATGTAGTAGAAGGTTAACTCTGGTAGGTTTTCTGTAAAGATCTGTGTCCATTTTACCTTAGTCCAAATCTTTAGTAATCTGCATATCTAAGAAGACTGCTGAGTTGATGCTGTGGGAAGAGGTAGGATGCAGGATAAGGGAATGGAATGCAAAACTGAAGGCAGATGGGATGAAACTCAGCACGGATAAGACAGTGGTAATGGCAGCAAATTGGGGAAATCAGAAGAAGCTCAGAATTGAGATAGAAGGGAAAACAGTGGAGCAGGTAAACAGCTTCAAGTATCTGGGAGGAGAAGGAGAAGGGAAGTCTGAATGAAGAGGTCAAAGCTAGAATCAGAGGGGCTGCAGCCAACTGGCAGAGAGTCTCTGGTGTAGTCTATGACAGAAGAATGCCAAAAAGCTGAAAAGCAAGGTGTACAAAAGTGCTGCGACCAGTGCTACTGTATGGTACTGAAACCTGGGCAGTAAAGCCAGAGTAGATGTAGAAGCTAGGCCTGAGAAGGGTGGTAAGATGCACACTGTGGGACAGATGAAGACATAAGGACATAAGAGCAGAAGCCAAAGTAGCTCCAATTGCAGAAAAGATCAAGCATAACAGATTACGGTGGTTTGGACACGTGCAGAAAAGCAGAAGACAATCTGGTGAAGAAGATTTGGGCAGATGTGAAGAAGATAAGAGGAAACGAGGATGTCCACCAACGAGCTGGATGGATTGTGTGAAAGAAGATCTGCGACAGTCAGGCATGAGTGTCAAAGAAGGCAGGAGTGCAGCATTGAATCGCGAGAGTTGGTGACAGTTAATACGATACCCTGACCCCATGTAGAAAATGGAAAAAAGGGGTTCGGTGATGATGATGATAATGATGCAGACTTGGTCAACTATAAACCCCTAACAGAAGCTTTGACCTCTGTGAGGTACATGCCAAAGAGAAGTGCCCAAGGACTGAACCCTGGGGGTACACCTGTAGTAACAGGTCTTTTGAAGGAGGTAGAGATGCCCACCATAATTTCCTGGGTTCTGTTTATGAACCAAGTTGATATACAATGAATTACATATGGATTAACATTTGGGTGGAATAGTTTATCTATGATAGCTGAGTATGGGATGTTGTTGAATGCATTTGTAAGGTCTAGATATGCAGTGTGTACAGATTTGCTATTGTCCATTGCTTCAGTAATCTTCTTGAAGAAGTTAATCATAATCCTTTCCATAATGTTACAGATGAGACTGCCCAGTATGTCATACAGCCCCATAGAAACAGTGTTCTTGGCCATGGATAGTGCCTTGAGGATTTGTTCATGGGGTGTTCACAGGAGATTTGAGGGATGGGTGTAGTTGCAGGTAGGAGACCTGAAAATGTAGAAGGGGGGTGTAAAGTTAAAGCTGAATGTATCCATTGGGTCAGACTATGTGGTATTATATACTATTAGCTGTGCACAGAGCTGTTTATTGTTTCTAATGTGTCTAATTGTCTTTCCTTTACATTTGTGGCTATTTTTATTTCAAATCCAGCCTTGGCTGATTTGATCAGGGTCCAGAGGTCCCTGTTAAGTTTAGCAAGAGCTATTTTTTTTACATCTTGAGAGTTATTCTTTTGAAGGTGTTTATTACAAGATTTTACAGACGTTTTTATTTTTTGTTAATTAACTGGGTCCCATTTATCATGAATTAATCAACAGTACAAGGTTATCAAATGATAATAATTCATTTAGCTATCCACCTCATAAAGACATTTATGCTAAAACAGCAAGGACTGTTTGTTTTGACCTCCTGGCAACAGCAACGAAATAGCAAAGTTTGAGAAGTGGGTTGTTTGCTTTAGTTTTATATTTACGTTAAGGTTGTTTTCGAATCTTTACCAGTTTCACAAGCATGGGTATGCCAGGCATCTTTTCCATGACTTGGATTCACAGACATGTAAAGTGTTGTGTTCTGCAAAGTATTATGGGTAGCTATCATGTGCAGGTTGTCGCCAGTTCAAAGATACAGCACAACCATGCAATGACAAATGTAGTGTGGTATGCAACGCATGCTAATGAGTGCAATAATGACATGGAAATGAGGAGCCTCATACAAGTGAATCACTTGAAGTATGCAAAGGATGACATCCTTTTGGATGAAACAGAAATGTATTAAAAAAAAGAAGAAGCTTCCCTTATGTATCTTATTTCCACACCTGGCTCGGCCACATATCTGTTCTGTAGCCCTCATACATTCTATTTGAGGTGCTGCCTTTCTTCTTCAGCTCCACCTATTTCCTCTTCTTGAGGTGTTAGAGCCCTGAGTAATTCCTTGAACTGTTGTACTTTCTCTCTGGTCAACTTCCAGGTCTTCAGCCTGGTCTCTGTTGACCTTAGAGCCTTCTCTGACCACTGCTTGCAGCTGATTTTGGCAACCAATGATTTATGTTGTGGATCAACTGTTTCACTGGGGATGACTTTGCAGTCACTGATTCTACCCCATTGCCCTTTGCTTTCTATGAGGAAGCTGAGTTGCATGCTGGCCACTTTTGTATGTGATCTTGTGACTGCCTCTCTTTCTGAACCATGTGTTGGCTACTATCAAGCCATTTGCTAGATAGAGGTCTAGAATTGCCTCTCCTTTATTCCTGTTGCCCCACCCATGTGGACCCAGGCAGTCCTCATATCCTGTTCTGTTTGTCCTGATATGTACATTCTGGTCACCCATTATGAACACCAGTTCCTGTTGTCCTGCTTTATCTAGTAGGTCCTGCAACTGTTGTCTTGTCTCTTAACTATCACAAACCTGCTGTGGGGCAGAGGCTGAGATTATGAAGACTGCTCTATCATTACACTGGAGTCTGATTGCCATGAGTTTGTCACTAATTCTGATGACCTCCCTCACTGCCTTCTGAAACCTCTCTCTCACATTTCCCTCATCATTTCTAGCTGATCCTCCTCCTGAGTAGTAGAATCTGGATCCCAAGCCAAGTGGCTTAGCTGCACTTACCTTCCATCTTCTACATATGATGTCCAGCCTCATCTGTACCATCATATCATCCACTTCCAAGCTCCTTCCTGTCAGTGGTAATTTTTAGTTAATGTTTGTTTGGTTAATCGGTTTTACGTCCAGCTTTTACTTATCAAAGCTATCCCAGGTAACCCAGACTGGGCAACTGGACACCAGCTGCCCAGCAGCTTATTGAACCAGGGCTACTGGGTTTTATTGAAGGCACACACAGGCCAATAGGGGCACATATACCCCTCCCACCATTAGCATGGGTCCCTGGCGTAGGTCAGAGTAGGCTGGCTCCTTAACCTACTTATCATTGGCAAAAATCCATGCCCATTTGGCAACATTAGTTAACATGACCGAATCATCTAGAGAAATATTTTACACCATTCAGTGTCTAGCCCTATACCTGACTGTGGTGATGCAGCAGTTAGCATTGTCGCCTCACAGCAAGAGGTTCTTCGGTTTGATTCTTGGCTGGAGTTCCTTCTGTGCAGAGTCTGTATGTCCTCCCTGTGGCTGAGTGAGCCTTAAAGACATGCAGGTAGGTACGTGTGTGTGTACCTTCCATGAAGGCTGTGCATTGTGCTGGCAACTCGGCACCTTGAAAATCAACTGCCAATCAATCTGTGGACCAGTGATCCACTGTGGTGACCCCTAACTGGGACAAGCCGAAAGATTGCTATAGTGTCTAGCCCTATCACAGTATGCAGTCTGTGATCTGCATTCTTCTGCCTTGAGGATACTGTGCATCACAGTAGATGCCCTAAGCAATTGGTCTGTACAACTCTTCCCCTATAAGGCACCATGTAGAGTCTGTGCTGCTGCCCATGGCTTCATTTTTTTGGTGAGTTTGAGATGGATACACTCAGAATGTTTTTCATAGGTGGAGTGTACCCCACAGAGACACAGGGAGAACATGCAAATTCCAAATAGGCATGGCCAGATGTCAGCATCGAACTTTGTACGTTGTGCATGGGAGGTAAGGACCTTAACCATTATGCCAATTGGTCTGTCTAGTGGGTGACTCTGCTGTGGCCATTTGTTGTGCTTCATACCATTCATCTTTTACCCCAGATGCCTCTGGTGTAGACCAGGGCTAGCCATATCCTCTGCAGCTGTTAAGGTCCCCTCAGTGGTCAGTGGGGAGTCACTCTTGTCAATCCTGGGAGAGGGAACAGGGAAGGTTTCCCTGTTATGTCAGAATGTTGTGCCTATCCTGGGGAAGCTGCTGCCACCACCATTAATAACACATTTGGCTCCATTTTTCCTGTTAAAAAGAAACAGAAAATTAAGCATGCATCTTCTCCTCCTCATATTTCCTCAGACATTTACTGGCTGTGACACAATGTTTACTTCAGGGTTTTCTCCAAAGATTTCTGATTCAGACAAAGAGGAGATAAAGAGAGTCTGATTCTTCCTATGTGAGGGTGATTTTTCTGAGACTATTGCTGCAATGTGCCAGTGTTTGTGCCAAAAATTGTGATGACAGGGGTAAGCTGATCCAGGAATCTCTAAGATTTTTCAGCCCACCTTTTCCAAATTGTTTAAAGAATTCTCTAACTCCTCATTTAGTTTTGGCAAAAAGTAGAATAAACAGTATCAACAGACTACAGGTAAATAGACATTTAAGAAGAATTGGCAAAAAGAAGCCTCAAACCTCCCAAAACCAAACGGCCGACCAATAAATCTGAATTACTATTCAAGAGGCCTTGCAATCCCATCCCACCCTGGCCTTTTTTTTCCCAGAAACTCTTTCTGGCAACAGATCATTTCAGACATATGTGTTCTGAAGATCATTCATCAAGGTTACAGATGGCAGTGGGAAGAAAGTCCTCCTCTCCAGGGGTTCAATCCTCACCCTGCCAGATCAGACCCTTTTGTTTCAACCAGATGTTCTTCGTGTTTCACTGTTGCAGTCATAACTGTAGGGTGTTCCTGCCGGTAGGCAGCCCAAGGTTGGCCAGAATCCCAAAGTCTGGGTCCGGCGTCGGCTATACCAGCAAGCACCCTGACGTCAGAACGCAGGGATATAAAGCTGACAGCCGATGCCATCTTCTCCAGTCTTTCTTGCTGTGCGGTAGAAAGCAGCTCGCAAATCGTTGGTTGGCGTTTTCAGACAACGTGCTTTGATTGTCTTCGGTCCGAAGTTTTCTACTTCTCTTCTCAAAGCTAAGTACCCCATTGGGGAAACTTTTTTCTTGCTCCTCCGATGTCAGAAAAAGTTAATAATTGTATATCGTGTTGAAAACAAATACCTCATAAAGATTTCCACTCTTACTGTCTACCTTGCTTAGGCCCTGACCACGATGTTTCTTGCTGTCGGTTCTGTGCCAGGTTTAATTCTCGCACTATTAAGCGTAGGTACGATTGGGCTTTGAATTATTTTGGTAGACGATTCAATTATAGGATGTCGTCGGATCCTTTACCGACAACCGGAATTCAAAAGAAACACAAAGACAAGGATAGGCCTCCGAGGTCCAAACATGATATTTTGCAGCCGGAGCCAGCTTCGGGTTCGGCAGTCGTCAGTGAGGCGCTTTTGCAGCCCCTGTCGTCTGCCACTTCGGAACCGATGGCCGACACGGACTCCCATGGGGAGCCTTCTAGGCCTAGTTTTTTAACTGCTGCAGGACCTTCGGATGTCGCTCCTTCAGATGGGTCCGGAACCGCTGTGCAGGTACCGGCTTCTGAGGGGGTTTTCAGGCCTTCTAATATCACTATTTCTACAAAGACAAAGGCAAAGTCAAAGACTCCTGTTAAACCAAGGGTTTCTTCACAAGCTTCCTCGGATACAGCTCCCAAGTCCCAGAAGCAATTACTTCGGATGGCTGAAGATTTACTTACAATGATTAGGGGTTCTCGCCCTCCTCCAGAAAAAAGGCCTAGACAGGATATCCCTTATGATTCTTCTGATCAGGCTTCTGTGTCTTCTGTCTCTTCCTCTGATCAGGATTATTCCTTTCCTCCTTATGAGGATTCTGATGCAGAGGACTCCATTCCCTCTGCTTCTCCCCCTGAAGATTTCTCTTTTGGGGAAACCTTACATGAGATGAGGGAGCATTTTCATTGGGAAGGTCAGGATTACTCTGCTTCCAAGAAGAGACTTAGGGAATTTCTCCTTCTCCCTCTACACAGACCTTTGGCTATTCCTCCTGTACTTGATATTGTGGATGATGCTTTTTCTGAAGCTAACCTTAATCCTGATTCCTTGCCGCCTGCTCCTTCTAAGCCTGATAGATTTTACAGAGTCCCTGACTCCCATCAGTTCTTATTTAAGAACCCTTCTGCTGATCCTGAAACCATTTCTCAGGGTTCTAGGGCTGCTAAGGCCGCTTCATCTAAAAATCCTATCCCCTCTGAAAAGGATTCTCGGGCCTTGAACAGGTGGGGCAAGAAGGTTTACACTTCTGCTACCCTTTCTATTAGAGCTTTAAATTGCCAGTTTCACATGTTTAAGTATCAGCAATTTCTTTTGTCTGTTCTAAAGCAAAAGCTCTCTACCTTTCCTGCATGTGCAGAGGACAAGGAATTACAGGATGTATTGCATGCAACTGAACAAGTTAGCAAACATAGTTTACATTGTGGTTTTGATGCCTTAGAAGCTTCTTGCAGGGCCGCTGCCTCTGGTACTGTTATCAGGAGACATGCTTGGCTTCGTGAGCAGAATTTACCAGAACAGGTTAAGGCTAAGCTGTTAGATGCCCCTGTTCAGCATGATGCTTTATTTGGATCCAAGGCTGAGGAGGTTATTAAAAAGATGGAAGAAAAAGCAAAATCTATGCAGACTGTTAAAGATTTTTTACAAGTTCAGCGTCCTAGATTTTCCAGAAATTGGCCCTCCAAAAATTGGTCTTGTCCCACGTCTGACAGGCCTCAAAGGAGAAGATATAGACACTCCAGAGGTCGGGGGCAGGCTCAGGCCTCTTACAGGTCCAGACAATGGACTGCTTCTTCACCTAGAAGGGGAGAAGACAGACCTCAATCACAAAAGAAGCAGACCCAATGACTCTCTCCGTTGGGCTACAGGTCCTCCTTGCCTGGAAGCCCCTCTCGGAGGAAAACTTTCTCTTTTCTACCAAAATTGGACTCATATTACCCAGGACAAATGGGTTTTAGACGTGATTTTAAGAGGCTACAAATTCCACTTTCATACTCTGCCAAGGTCTTCGGGCTGGCCGGATCTGCCAAAACATCAATGGTCAGAGGCCTTAAATCAAGTGAGCTTATTGGCCATGAAAGCCATAGAACCTGTTCTACTTCCAGAGATGGGAAAAGGTTTTTACTCCAGACTATTTCTGGTCCCAAGGAAACAAAACTCATGGAGACCTATTCTGGACCTCTCAGTGTTAAATACCTTTCTGGAGATTCCAAAATTCAAGATGCTTACTCTGCAACAACTTCTTCCCATGCTCTCCCAGGATGCTTGGATGGTGACATTGGACTTGAAGGAAGCCTATTTACACATTCCCATCAGACAGGAACGCAGAAAATACCTCAGATTCAAGGCAGGTTTGAGACACTTTCAATTCTCTGTACTGCCCTTTGGCTTATCTACTGCGCCCAGAGTCTTTACCAAGTGTCTGGCTCCAGTAGTAGCTTATTGCAGACTCCAAGGAATTCAAATTTACCCCTACCTGGACGACTGTCTTATTCAGGCGGACAGCAAGGATCTTTTACTTCAACATCTGCAGTTTGTTCAGCGTCTTCTCCTACTACTGGGATTCTCAGTGAACACAAAAAAGTCACATTTGATCCCCTCTCAACAAATGATCTTTTTGGGAGCTCTTCTAAACACAAGCCTACAAAAGGCCTTCCTTACTCCAGAAAAACAAGTACAGCTGGCATCAATTTTCAAGACCTTGGCTACTTTAACTCAGCTCACTGCAAGGAAATTCCTGCAGGCGTTGGGCTACATGGCTTCTTGCATCCTGTTGATTCCAAATGCAAGGCTTCATATGAGAAAACTTCAATGGTACCTAAAGAGTGTATGGTCTCAGCATTACCACAGCCTGGAAACAATGATACCTCTGATTCCCTGCCTCCAAAAGGAGTTCCTTTGGTGGTCCAGGGCTTGTGCTTTAAACGAAGGGAATCCCTTTCGTCTACCTCATCCTGCTCAGATCATAACCACAGATGCCTCGGATTATGCTTGGGGAGCTCATTACCTAAACAATTGCCAGCAGGGCCATTGGACAAAGAAGCATCTTCCCTGGCACATCAACTTGAAGGAAATGTTGGCAGTCCAAAATGCTCTTCTAGCCTTCCAGAATCTTTTGCAACCAGGCCATCTTCTGATTCGCACAGACAACACCACAGTCATGTGGTATATAAACAAGCAGGGAGGCTCTCACTCATACCCCCTTTGCAGACTAGCCATGAGTTTATGGGACACAGCTCTAAATCTGAATTTGCATCTTCAAGCTCAATTTATTCCAGGAAAACAGAATCTCTTAGAGAGACAGCCTAAGCAGAAATCTTTTGGATCCTCACGAATGGATGCTGGACCCCAACATATTCAGCAGGATTACAACAGTTTGGGGATTCCCTCAGATAGATCTGTTTGCATCTCATCTCAATCATCAGCTGCCTCTCTTTTGCACCAGGTCCTTCCACAAAGCAGCTTGGAAAGTGGATGCCCTGTCTTTCAGCTGGAGGAATCTTTCGGGATATGCCTTCCCTCCTCTTCCTCTTCTGCCTCGGGTGTTACTGAAAATAAAACAGGACAAACCCAAGCTTTTCATCTTGATAGCTCCAAATTGGCCTCGGCAGTTTTGGTATCCAACTTTAAGACACCTGTTCTTGGAACCTCCTTGGATTCTGCCTCTGTTTCCTTCTCTTCTGTCCCAGCATCAGGGTCACATGCTACACTCTCAAATCAAGACTCTTTGCCTGGCAGCTTGGCTTTACAAGGGCCTTTGATTCCTTCTGCTTTTCCCAAACAAGTTTTGGATGTTCTCTTAGAAGCTAGGCGCCCTAGCACTAGAAAATCCTATGCTTCTAAATGGAAAAGATTTGGATTTGGATGCGGGACCGAGGTTCTAATCCTCTTTTGCCTGACATTTCTTCCATTTTACTTTACCTCTCAGACCTTTTGCTTAAAGGCCTCTCCTTTTCTTCCATTAAAATCCATGCTTCTGCTATCTCGGCTCATTACAACACTGATCCCCCCATTTTCACTCACCAGCTGGTGAGACAATTCTTGAGAGGGGCTAAGAATTTAAGACCTCCCAGAACTCCTCCTGTTCCTGCTTGGGATCTTAATTATGTTTTGGAAAAACTAACTTTATCCCCCTTTGAGCCTGCGGCTGCTTCGGATATCAAGTTTTTATCCTGGAAGACAGCTATTTTATTAGCTTTGACTTCTGCCAGAAGGGTTTCAGAGTTGCAAGCTCTCATGGCTGTGGAACCATACCTTATTTTCCACCAAGACAGAGTTGCCTTGAGGACCAATCCTACATTTATGCCTAAGGCGATTTCTAAAGTGGCTTTAAATCAGACTATTCACCTTCCTACTTTCTTTCCAAATCCTCAAAACAAAGGGGAAAGGATTTTGCATTCATTGGACGTACACAGACAACTAAGGTTTTACCTGGATAGAACTAAAGATTTCAGAAAATCTGATCAGTTGCTTATCTCTTATGCCTCTAGTTCTCTAGGCAAGGCTATCTCTAAACAAACAATTTCCAAATGGATTGCTCATGGGATAAGGTTTTGTTACTCTCACTTTGGGAAGCAAATTCCAGGTACTGTTAGAAGTCATTCTACTAGAGCAGCTGCTACTTCAGCAGCTTTTCTTAGGGGAGTTCCTACCAAGGACATTTTGGAAGCTGCCACTTGGAGTTCAGTGCATACTTTCTCTAAGCACTATAATCTCCCTTTGTATTCTAAGTCTAGGGCAGGTTTTGCCTCTGCTGTCTTGCAGGGTCTTCTGGCTGCCCCTTCTTCTGCATAACCTCCTCTCTCTTCACAGCTTTGGGATTCCACCCTGCAGTTATGACTGCAACAGTAAAACACGAAGAACATAGTACAGTTGTGTACACCTACCATAAATGTAGATGTTCAAGTGTCTTCACTATTGCAGTCGGTGTTTCCCTCCCACCAATCCCCTCTTATGTTCCTCTTCTTTTGTGGTGTATTTGTGTTTCCTTTTTGGACACCTTTTGGTTATTTTGGGGGACTTCTGACATCTGGGGCAAGAAAGACTGGAGAAGATGGCGTCGGCTGTCAGCTTTATATCCCTGCATTCTGACGTCAGGGTGCTTGCTGGTACAGCCGACGCCGGACCCAGACTTTGGGATTCTGGCCGACCTTGGGCTGCCTGCCGGCAGGAACACCCTACAGTTATGACTGCAACAGTGAAGACACTCGAACATCTACATTTATGGTAGGTGTACACAACTGTACTTTTTTCATCACATGCTATGCCAACGAATGTGAGGAAATTCGTCCTTCCCAGGTGGGGAAGGATTTTTATGCAAGGATGTTCTTAGTGCCATGCTTGGAGACCAGTCCTGGATCTTTCTTTCCTAAACCGGTTTGTGATAGTCCCCAAATTCAAAATGATGTCACTTTACAACCTGTTACCTCTTCTTCCCCTTTCAAGTTTCCTGGTAACACTAGACTTAGAAGGCATTTATCATCACATTCCTATTAATCCAGACCAGACATTTCTTAAGGTTTTGTGTGTCTGGATGACATTATCAGTTATCTGCTTTACCCTTTGGACTATCCACTACACCAAGAGGGTTCACAAAATCTCTAGCTCCAGTTACATCTCACTGCAAGTTACAATGTATCCATATTACTCCATACTTAGATAACTTGTTTATCTTTGCAGAGTCTTGTACAAAATGTCAGGAATCTCTTGGGTAAGAGATCTCTTACACAGGCTGGTATTCCAAGAGAACATTTAAAAGTCTTTCTTGACTCCTTCACATAGGATAGTGTTTTTGGGGTGTCAACTAGACGCCTCAGTTCAAAGAGCTTTTCTTCCACAGGAAAACAACAGATCTATATCTATTTCTAAGGTTTTCCACTCAAACTTTGATCACTGCAAATTAATACCTCAGGATACTGGGTCTCATGGCTTCTATGATTCTCATGATACCCCCTGTAAGACTTCATGTAAGAAAAATTTAGTGGTACCTAAAGTCTCTTTGGTCCCAGCACCAACACCCTTTGTCTTTTCAAATCCCAGTGGTGGCATTTGTCAAAGAAAAACCATTTAGTGTAGTCAACAGATATCCTTAAATGCAGTCTCCCCTTCTCCCTCCCTGTTCCAAAGCAGTCAGTCACCACGGATGTGTCAGATTTTGCTTGAGGAGCAATTTCAGAAGGGATAAAAGTGAAGGGTGTTTGGGACACCAAGAACAGGCACAAGCACATAAGCATCAAAGAAATTATTTATTTATTTTATTTATTTATTGACATTTGTTAACCGGGTTGGTCCATCTGGGCCGGGAGCCCATTTTCAGTGGAGACCCGAGGAGAAAAGCTCCAATTACATACAATAAAGTATACATGATAGTAGACATCCACGGTGGTGCAGCAGTAGCATTGTTGCCTCACAGCAAGAGGTTCTCCCATTCGATTCTCGGCTGGAGTGTGGGGAGTGCCTTCTGTGTGGAATCTGCATGTCCTCCCCGCGGTTAGGTGGGCATTCGAAAGACATGTGTAAATGGGTGTGCCTTCATTGAAGGTTGAATGTCAAGCTGGCACCTCAGCGTTCATCAAAATCTACTTCCAATCATTAGTGGACCGGAGTTCCGCTGTGGCGACCCCTAACCGGGAAAAGCTGAAAGACAACAACAAAGTATACATGATAGTTTAGCAAGCCAAAAAGTACAGTGATCAATTTCAAAAAACAAAGTGATTCAGGTGAGAAAAAACATTACATGTTCTCATTAAAATTCAGGCATTTCAAAAGCAAAAATATAAATATATTGTACTAGAGTGTATACAACAGAGTGTAGTGAGGTTATGTAGGGTCATGGGTAGTACAGCCTTTTGTCCTCATAAAGTGTATGAGTGTAAGTGTAAAGTGTAAAATGTTTGCCCTGATCAAGGCACTCAACCCTCTGAATCATCTTTTTTTTCCTTTCAATCATCTTTGGTCCCCAGGACCTGTTCAAGTTGTTACAGACAATGTCACAGTCATGTGGTACATCAATGAGCAGGGGGAACCAGGTCATACACCCATTTGCAGTCTAGCCATGTTACCTTGGGTTATAGCTTCGCAGCACAGTCTCAGTCTAGAGGCATCCTACATTCTGTCAGAGCAAAACTGTGTGGCAGAAAAGATGAGCAGGAATAGGGCAGACCCCTACGAATGGAAACTAGATCATGTTTTTTTACAGGATTTGATCCAGCTATAGGGAGTTCCTCATGCAGAGCTTTTTGCCTCCTGTCTGAACAATCAACCGACAGGATTCTGTTCCAGGACCCCATGTGTGAAGGCCAGGAAGACAGATGCCTTTTCTTTTCCTTGACAAGAATGTCCCTGTTTGCCTTTCTACCCTTTCCATGAATATCCAGGGTAATTATGAAGATTCAGAACGAATCCCCCAAGATTATTGTGGGGACTCTCTTTTAGCCAAGGCAACCATGGTTCTCTCTTCTTTTGGAAATGGCCATGGGCAATTACCCTAAGCTTCCTCAAAGACTGGATCTACTGATACATGAATAAGGGTGCTTGATACAACCCCGGCATCAATCAACATCAATTGACTGCCTGGATGAGAGGGCCTTAATTCCTTTTAGACACCTGTTTACTGAGGACATGAAGCAGGTACTAATGGAGGCAAGAAAGCCTGCTACTTGAAAATTATATGTTAACAGTCTTAAAAGGTTTTCTGCTTGGCGCCAGCAATATAACCACCACCTAGTCAGGGAAAGTGGTTCCCTGGTATTACAATATTTGTGCGAGTTACTATCATATGGTCTTTCACATCTATATCATATTATCGTACAATGTAAAAAGCGAATGCTATTTCATTGTACCGATAATATCGAAACAACAAAATATCGAACAAACGGAACAGCAAATTTTTTCCCCAGGGAAAAAAATTCGCTGCTCCATAAAAAAAATAAAATAAACTTAAACACAAATTTAAGTGGGGGCTGTGCCCCCCACACCCCCCTACTTAAATATACCAACTCCGAGATCGCACCATAGTGGAGGAAATGGCAAAGTCCCGAAGACGGCCCACCAAATTTTTTCCCTGGGAAAAAATTTGATGTTCTGTGACTTAGCTATTTTGCCATTTCAACAGTATCGGATTGACTAAATAGCATTCGCTATTTAGTCTATTCAATAGCATGATATAGACCTGGTCTTTCTTACACCTCTATCGAGTTTAATGTATCAGCTGCTTCAGCATGTTTGCCCATAGATCTTCCATTTCAATGCAGTTTCATGTCAAAATGTTTTCAAAAGGGGGGGGGTTGCACAAGAGGCCTCCAAGTAAATCAGCTCCCCCTCCTTGGGATCTTAATTTTGTGTTAGAGAAGCTAGCACTTGTTCCATTTGAACCAGCCAACCTAGATGACTTGAGGTTCTTAACATGAAAAACAGTTTTACTGATTGCTCTGGCCTTTGCAAGAAGAGTATCTGAGGCAATCCACTCTCATTTTCGATAGATGCAGGGTTTCTTTGAGCACTAATCCTTCTTTTATGCCAGAGTGGTATCGGAGTTTACGTTAAGCCAAAGTATTCATTTCCCCGTTTTCTTTCCTGAACCTAAAAATGAGGAAGAAAGGATACTTCATATTGTGGATGTCCACAGGCAACTCAGGTACTATCTTGGCAGAACTAAATCTTTCAGATCTTCAGATCAATTTTTCTTTTCTAGTGAAGGAAAGAAGGAATAACCTGTTTGAAAACAGAATATTTCCAAATGGTTGTCTAAGGCTATTACCTTTTGTTATACTCACCATAACAAATCTATTCCAGGCAGGGTCAAGGCCCACTCTACCAGAGTCTTCACTTCATCTATGGCTTTTTGGAAAGGGTTGGATTCTAAAAGCATTCTACAATCTGCTACTTGGTCTTTGGTACATACTTTTGCAAAGCACTATAAGGGGTCAGGAGTTACTTGGACTCTTCTACTCCCACCTCTGAAATGTAGTAAGTTAGAGTAGTCTGCTGATATAGTTAAGGTTACTGCAGCAGTCATCAGTATAATGAACAAAGTACAGTTGTGCAAGTAAACTTACCCTAACAGTAGATTTTTGAATGATCCCTGCTGCAGTAGCTACTCCCTACCTCCATTCCATCCCCCCTTTTTAATGTGTTTTTAATGCCAGGGTGTGGACATTAATTTTTCTTGTTCCTGGTGTTGTCCTTTCAGGGCTCAGCCTCCCTCTCTCTCTGTTGTTAGAAAAGTTCTAAAGGGCTTGGCACCCAAACTTTTCTTTTAATCAGCTCAGCTCTAGCTGCCTGACAGATTAGGTGCATGGAAAGTGCCCTGAATCTTTGGAAGACAGACAGCTGTTTTATCCTTGGTAGGATAAAACCCCCACATAGCTAAGGATACTGTAGCAGTGATCAGTCAAACATCTACTGTTGTGGGTAGGTTTACTTACACAACTGTACTTTCATCATGACAATGGAAGAGAACCAACATTAAGCAGGCCTTTTATGACACAGTCCATTTCCCCTGAGGTCTTGGGAAGCATAAATTGCATACGTGTTGCTAACAAGGTCCCTACCAGATCTGGAAATGGCTTCTGCTTCTTGAACTGCCATGTGGTAATGCCCATGAAATTATTTATAATATGTTTATTTGACACATAGGCAGTACAAATGATTCACACATTTGGCACACACTTGTTAAACCTACACCAAAGGTTTTTGTGAGGCAGCTTATCATAGGGTCATCTGGTTAGTAGGTAAACACACACCAAAACAAAATATATACATATACATGGAGCAGGCAACATATAGTATACCGTGTGTTGCAGGCAATGTCAGATATGCCATAGACCCTGATATGTAACTCTTAGACCATGCAAGAAATATCCTACAACAAAGTTGCTGAGTGGAAACCTCAAATATAGTAAAGCCTGAATTTGGAAGACTGAAAAATATGCTTCCAGTGCCTAGATACCTCATGAAGAGCACTGCAGTACAGTCCAGATATATACTTGTCATATGTCGCATGCTACATAGCATGGTAGTGCACAGACATCTGGAGCAGTAAGTGAACATCCTGAAAGGATCTTTCATATGAGTCATGGCATCTGCAGGGTGAAGAGTCAGGGGAGGGGCATTCAGCAGTAAAACTGCCACAGCCTGGGGCAGGGGCAAGTGTAGCACATTGCAGCACTGGCAAGGAGATGGCATTTGGTCAACAACTATGTGCCATTACACAGACAAAACTGAATAAAGTGATGCATACATTATTACACCCAGGCTATGCAGGGCAGTGCATGGACTGGCCATGCTGTGCACCAGATATTACTACACCTAACATATTAGACAGTGGGCAGAGCACAGTCACCATCACTGGCACAGTTGTGGGGATACAATGTCAGGTCACTGAAGTAATATAATATGAGGTAGGGTCAGGCAAGGTGAACACAGTAAGAGGTAGGGTCAAGGAAGGTGAGCACGATAGTCCCAATAGTCTGGAAGACTGTTGGGGAAAAAAGAGATCATATCCTCCAGTAGTGCAGTGGAGTTGCCATGAAGTGTACATTTGTGGTGTCCATTGTGTTGGCTTGTGTTGTACAGGGTGACTGTAATCCGAGTCAGGAAAGGGACAGAACTATGTATGGCACTATACCCATAAACACTTGGGAGGTATCCCATGTGTGTTGTCCCCAATGAGCACTGTTGCTTATAACCAGGTGAGCACCCATGAACCAGTCTTTTTGCCTACAGGTGGAAGTGAAGCAGTGTAACTACAGGACTGTGCACACACTGCCTAAACAGTCATCACAGCTGTTGTAGAGACCTATTCCAGCCACTCACAGCACTTATATCCTGCAGCAAGCCCTGCCAAATCTGGTTTAGATAATGCATGACTGTGACATCTCTGCCCAGAAAGCACATGTCATGCATGCAGAGGGTCTACCATAGCATTTAATTCTCTTGGGTAATGAACCTTTCAAGACTTTGCATCACTTGGGTGGGCATGGCAGTACCTGCATACCTGTGGACACAACACATTAGTCAGTGTGTGTGTATGTCACTTTGTGGGATGCACAAAACTATGGCCACAGCCTGTTGCCCTTTTATGCACCAAGTTATCAGCTGACATTACTGCTAGGCACAGCCTTCCTCCAACTTACATAGTATAGTCATGGGCTATCAGATACATTTAGCGCTCAGCACAGGCTTCCTCCAACTTACACAATATAAATAAGTGAAAAATGAGCAGAAACAGTGCCAAAAAACGCCACTAGTAAGGAAATCAATCACCGCCTGCACCACGGACTACAAACATGGTAATTTTATTGTTCCACAGTGAAAACACATGGATTGAGCGCTTTCTTCCCTTCAACAGGGATTTCATCAGAATCAACTACTAAAAATTAAGTTTGCCTTTATGTACTCCCCTCATTAATAAATAATTAGTTACATCATCCCTTTCATTAACTTTTTAAAAAGAAACGCACATATTATTCCATGACTATTGTTGAATACATCCCTAACCCTTAACACGTTCTAATACCTAAACATTATAAAATATTAATTATTAATGAACAAACACATGTATTTTAAAAACTTCTTATTAAAAATAATTAATAATATACATAAAAATAAATCAGAAAAACACATTTTGTATCATACAATTAAACAGCTATGAATAAAATTTCATATGTATTAACTATGTAAAAAAAGTCGTTGGAACCCTAAAAATATTTTAATAATTTATTTAATTAATTAATTAACTAATGCAGCCTTCCTATTTAATATTGGCTTTATAGATATCATTTTGTTTAAGCCTGGGTCTTGACTAGCTTGTAATTTTATTTGCCACCTAAACTCTCTTTCTTCAATGTGACTTCTAAAGTAGCTGATTCTGATGACATCCCTGTTGAAGGGAAGAAAGCGCTCAATCCATGTGTTTTTACTGTGGGAACAATAAAATTATTGTGTTTGTAGTCCGTGGTGTAAGCAGTGATTGATTAACTTACACAATATAGTCATGGGCTATCAACTACATTTAGCGCTAGGCACAGGCTTCCTCCAACTTACATAGCATAGTCATGGAATAGCAGATACATTTAGCGCTAGGCACAGGCTTCTTCCAACTTACATAGTATAGTCTTGGGCTATCACATACATTAAACACTAGGCACAGGCTTCCTCCAACTTATACAGTATAGTCATGGGCTATCAGATACAGTTAGCGCTAGGCACAGGCGTCTTCCAACTTACATAGTATAGTTATGGGCTATCAGATACATTTAGCGTTAGGGACAGGCTTCCTCCAACTTACATAGTAGAGTCATGGGCTATCAGACACATTAAGCGCTAGGCACAGGCTTCCTCCAACTTACATAGTATAGTCATGGGCTATCAGACACATTAAGCACTAGGCACAGGCTTCCTCCAACTTACATAGTATAGTCATGGGCTATCAGACACATTAAGCGCTAGGCACAGGCTTCCTCCAACTTACATAGTAGAGTCATGGGCTATCAGATACATTTAGCATTAGGGACAGGCTTCCTCCAACTTATATAGTAGAGTCATGGGCTATCAGATACATTTAGCATTAGGGACAGGCTTCCTCCAACTTACATAGTATAGTCATGGGCTATCAGACACATTAAGAGCTAGGCACAGGCTTCCTCCAACTTACATGGTGTAGTCATGGGCTATCAGATACATTTAGCGCTAGGCACAGGCTGCCCCCATTAATGTAATGTAGCCATGCCACTGCATGGAACTACTTCAGTAGATCGATTATAGAAATAACCAAAATTTACATTAACGAGATGAGAAGATCACAATTTGAAAAGAATGAACATTTACCATTTCGAAACTGGTAAGAAGGAAAAAACAACTGCACGTGTCAGACACCACTTGAAGCTTGTGAATGGAGATCGTGGTGTATTGACACAAACAGCTGCTCCATTTAAACACTGGATTTAACATAAAAAATGTATGTTTTTAAATGTATTTGAATGCAGATCACGGTACACTGAGGATCAGTAAGTTTAGCCTTTTTCCACTGTAGTGCTATCCCAGAGTTAGTATATATATAATTTGCAGGAGGTGTGTGGAGTGCAGTGGGATTGCCCCCTTGCAAACATGTTTAAAATGGTATATTTTTATATTAAATATGTTGTTTAAATGTAGGAGCTGTTTCTGTCAGTACACTGCAATTTCCATTCACATGCTCCAAGTGGTGTCTGACATGCACAGTTTATTTTATTTTATTTTACATTTGTTGACCGGGATAGTCCGACTGGATGCATGTCCATTTTCAGCGGAGGCCCGGGGAGAAAAGCTCCAAGGGTAAGCAGATACAGCATTACATAATACCAGCATTACATATTACAAACAGACTATTTACAGAGATTACATAAGTAAGCAAGTTAAACAAGTTCCACAGGTTACAGTTAATCCTGAGCACAAGTCAGGATTAAATTAAATTACACAGTAAATTGGTTTACACATTCTAGAGAGAGTTAGCCAGGCTTGATACATTGACATAGCCAGTTAAGTGACAAATGTTGTTTGAGTCTAGTTTTAAATTGACCTAAGGTGGAAAGTAAGGTAATATCAGCTGGAAGAGAGTTCCAGGATCTACTTACAGAGTTTGCAAAGAGAGAATCACCAGCTGTGTTATTAATTTTGCAAGTATGAATTAGTAGTTTGTTAGAGGATTGAAGCGGTCTAGGATTGTTATAGGGGGTAATAATATTTTTAAGTGCAGGAGTATTGTTCGGATGATAGAGGATTTTATAGGCCATAATCAGTTGGTTATACTGGATTAGGCTGGGTAGTTCAAGCCACCCAAGCTGATTTAGATTGATGCAATGATGTGTCCTAAAAGGCAGCCCAGTGGCAAACCTGGCAGTGTGGTTGTAGCAAATTGAGAGATTGTTAAGGACAGTCTTGTTTAAATTCGAGAGTAGAGGGGATGCATACAGAAGGATTAAAAAAAGGTGAGAGCGAGCTATGGCAATTTTAGCTGGAGGGGTTAGGAAGGCTTTTATTCTGTAAATGACCCTAGTTTTTTATTGATGGTTTTGATAGTTTTGTTAACATGTAGGTCAAATTTTAGATTATTGTCTATGATGACACCTAATAGTTTTGTAGGTGGGTCAGGGGAGATTATTGTGCCATCATTTGATTTTATGGTAAAGGTGAAAGCGGTAGACCTATGTGTTGGCGAAAATAACAGCATTTTAGTTTTTTTTGGGATTTATGATCAGATGATGTTCAGAAAGCCAGTTTTCTATTGTATTAAAGGTGGTCTGGGTAGCTGACCATAACTCTACTGGAGATGTGGCTGAGCAAATCAGAGTAGAGTCATCAGCATATTGGATACAGCTGACTTTTGGGATGACAGTATAAAGGTCGTTAATGAAGATGGAGAACAGCAAGGGCCCTAGTATAGAGCCTTGCAGTACTCCAAGGGTGTTAGGTAGAAGGTTAGAGAGTTTGTTCTGCTAGAGGACAGCCTGCTGTCGACCATTCAGGTAGGATTGAAACCATTGGAGGGCTCCAGTATCTAGACAGAATGTTTGCAGGGTGTGGATTAAAAGTTGGTGATCAACCATATCGAATGCCTTGGAAAGATCCAACTGAGGATATATAATTATTGTTGTGATTATGGTTTATGGTGTTAGTAAAGGCTAGGAGGGCTGAAGTAGTGCTGTGATGAGGACGGAAGCCATGCTGAGTGTCTGCCATAAGGCGATTTTGGATTAGGTGGTGCATGAGTTGTCTATGAATACATTTTTCCATAATCTTTGCAAGTGGAGAGAGTATAGCTATTGGCCTATAATTGGAGAATTCAGTAGAGCTGCCTCCTTTGTGAAGTGGAATTACATAGGATATTTTCCGGATGGTGGGAATTTTAGCTTCTACTATGGTTCGATTGATTAGTATTGAGACAGGGTAAGCAATAGCATCAGCTGATTTTTGTAGGTACTCGGCAGGGAGTTGATCAGCAGAATGTGTAGTGGGTTTTAATTTTTTGATCAAGGTACGGATAAGTGAAGTGGCAACTGGTTGGAAGCTGAACGTGAGTAGGTTTCTAGGGGTGCTACTTTCAGGACCAGGGGAGCTAGGAGGTAGTTGGCTAGCTAGGGCTTGAATTGTCTCAGTAAGGAATTGGTTAAAACTATCAGAAACATCTTCAGGGGTTTTATCAATAGTAGCAGCAGGGATTGGGGTTGAAGTTTGTCCAGGATGTAGTAGATTATTTAAACCTGCCCAAAACTTCTGAGGGTTATTTTGATTTACTGTCTGTAAATTACAGTAGTATTGTTTTTTGTCTTGTAAAATTTACTTTTTGGTTTCGTTCCTGGATTGCCTGTATTTAATGTGATCTTGAGGGTCTTTAGAAGAATGCCATAAAGCACATGCTTTGTTTCTAAGGGTAATTTTGAGTTTAGACTCTATAGAAAGCCATGGTGCAGTTTTTGCCTTGGTTCTCTTTGAACGAACAGGTGCATGCAAATCAAGGATCTCAAGGAATTTGTTGTTAAAGTATGCTACTGCTTCCTCTAAGGAGAGGTGTTTTAGAATAGACCAATTACATGAGTTTAGTTCTTGTTGGAATTTGGCAGGGTCAAAGTTTTTATTGTTTCTAACCTTTCTGAGTAAGGGTTGTTGGGAATTAATGGTTTTGTGCTTAATTACATATGTGAGAAGGTGATCGCTTAGGTCATTGAGGGTACCAGAGGTGTACAGTTGGGGGTGACTGTTTATGAGTACCCAGTCAAGTATACTTTCTTTTTGGTTGGGTTTACCTATCCTGGTAGGGGTGGATATGATTTGTGTAAATGCATGCAGGTTAATATGGGTGGTTGGGGATTCTGAGGAACAGGTGCCCCAGTCTATGTTAAAGTCTCCAAGTAGTAGGGTTTCTTGGGGGTAGTGACTTGATAGCCAGTGCAGGATATCTTCAAATGTAGATATATTGTTACCTGGGGGAATGTACATATGGATGATATTAATGCATTTATTTTTATTAAGTTGCAATTTGGTGGAAAGAATCTCTGAGTTATTAATCTGAGGAGGTTGTATTACATCTATGGTGACATTCAACTCAGATTTATAGAGTACAGCTACCCCACCCCCCCTTCCTCGAAGCACGATCCAGCCTGTGTATGTTGTACCCAGGTGGTAACACTTCATTGTCTTTAGTGTTAGGTTTTAACCAGGTTTCAGATAAACAGAGAATCTCAGGGGAGTGGACATCCAGAAGTGCATGCAATTCATGTAGCTTGTTATTAATGCTTCTAATATTGAGATAGACTAGGAGAGAGGTAGTTGGCACATTAATTGTAGGTTTGTAGCTTAGATTGCAAGTAGAGGGGGTATGTGTATCTGAAGTGAGTGGGCCAGGGTTGGGGTGAATATCACCACCAAGTATTAGGTTGAGTCTATACTTGGTGATGAACTTCAGGAATTTATTAGTTTGTGGTAGTGTTTGGATCTAGAGCTAATGTGCCTGGGGTTGAGATGCTGATAGACTGAACAAGATGTTGGATAGGATCTGGTACTGTAAGTATGGTTGAAGGTGGAAGGATTTACAGCTGGGGTGATAGTATGGTCTTTTGGTTTTTCCTTCTTACCAGTTTCAAAATGGCAACATTTTGTTCTTTTGAAATAGCAATGTTCTCATCTTACTAATGTAAATTTTGGTTATCTGTATCCAGTCTACTGGAGTAGATCCCACTGCATATGGCCCTGACAACCCACACTGCTTACAGCATGTCTTACTTAAACCCTGAATTGTCAGCAATCCTACCACAGTGTATTATTGCCAGTGTTTGTGACACAGCAAATCCACGTGTGCATGTGTGCGTGTGTGTGTGTGTGTGTGTGTGTGTGTGTGTGTGTGTGTGTGTGTGTGTGTGTGTGTGTGTGTGTGTGTGTGTGATTATAGTCTCTTTAGTCAAACATACACACATTTGACAACTTAATGATCAAGCCCGTTACATTGATGCTCATTTTTCTGAAACACCAAAATGGGTTAAAACATAGATCCTGCAGCATGGAAAGACCTGTCCTCCCTGCAGAACCTGCTTCAAAATCACCAAAATGCAAATGGGATAAGTCCTTACTCCCTGCAAGTACAATTAATAAAAGAAACAGTCTCTAAAAAGGGCCAGACCATTCATACATTGCCCAAGTGAATGATTAAAAGGGACATACATACACACACACACACACACACACACACACACACACACACACACACACACACACACACACACACACATATCACCCAGGAGATCGATGTACAAGCATCAAATTTACAAATATTGATATATTCTGTGTATGTTCCAGGATTACCCTAGAGTGGACTAAACCAATGACAAGAAAAGAGATATGACTTACATGTACAGCAACTATTTATATTCTTAAATAATCTCCACGGTATTTCTATTTGTAACTTCCTAAAGCAGTTCCACTAACATTTTTGCTGCTCTATGTCCATGACTTAAGAAGTTTACAAATATATATATATTGTTATGGGTCTACTTGAGATTACCGAAATTTCAGTAGACTGACTTTTACCAAGCTGACAGCACCGAAATTACACAAAACTGACACCTGACATACCTGACACACACAATTCCGACACTACAAAATCCCGACAAACCTCCCTAAAACATACAGACAACACCACACACAAACATACAGAAGAAAAAACACAACATTCAAAATAAAACTATCTAGATCCCCTCACCCACACCCCACCCACTATCTAAACTAATCTAAACCCTTACCACTAAGAAAAAACATACACTACAAATGAAAAACCCTAACATACATACCTTCACATTTTACGTTTTTGCAGGGGAGCTATGCCCCACAAACCACCTGCAATTTATAGAAGCCAACTTCGAGATTTTACTACAATGTTCACAAGAACGGATTTCCTGTTCTACTCAAGTTGGACTGTTCAGCATTCGGAAGTCAGCATTCTGATGTGCTGCTCATTTGACACATCGAGCTTTTCGGCCTGGTGTTTTAAAAGTCGGTCTACTGAGATTTTGGTAATCTCAAGTAGACCCATTGCTACATACTTAAATTACTGAAATGTGTCTGTGCCTATTTGAATATATGCATGCACATTCTGTATATATTAAACTTACAATAATTGGCTGTTTGATGCAATTTTCCACTGAATGACAGTTTATAATTCTTTTTGTAAATTTTGCTCCTATGCTGAAATGTCTAAGGAGCTTTTCTCCATGGGCTTCTGCCGAAAAGGGCCTCTCTGGCCAGTCAGATTATCTTGTTTAATAAATGGAAATTAATAAATAAACACAGTTCCTGCTCAGTGCACATATGTACTCCCAAACACACAGTATTAACCCACATATGTACTCCCAAA
Organism: Protopterus annectens; assembly: GCF_019279795.1. Taxonomy (NCBI): domain Eukaryota; kingdom Metazoa; phylum Chordata; order Ceratodontiformes; family Protopteridae; genus Protopterus; species Protopterus annectens. The sequence continues at coordinate 1,947,808,298 of NC_056743.1, forward strand.
CACACAGTATTAACCCACATATGTACTCCCAAACACACAGTATTAACTCACATATATACTCCCAAGCATACGGTATTAACCCACATATGTACTCCCAAACACACAGTATTAGCCCACATATCTACTCCCAAACACACAGTATTAACCCACATATGTTCTCCCAAACACACAGTATTAACCCACATATGTACTCCCAAGCATACAGTATTAACCCACATATGTACTCCCAAACACACAGTATTAACCCACATATGTTCTCCCAAACACACAGTATTAACCCACATATGTACTCCCAAACACACAGTATTAACCCACATATGTACTCCCAAACACACAGTATTAGCCCACATATGTACTCCCAAACACACAGTATTAACCCACATATGTTCTCCCAAACACACAGTATTAACCCACATATGTACTCCCAGACACACAGTATTAACCCACATATGTTCTCCCAAACACACAGTATTAACCCACATATGTTCTCCCAAACACACAGTATTAACCCACATATGTACTCCCAAACATACAGTATTAACCCACATATGTACTCCCAAACACAGTATGAACCCACATATGTACTCCCAAACACAGTATTAACCCACATATGTACTCCCAAACACAGTATTAACCCACATATGTACTCCCAAGCATACAGTATTAACCCACATATGTACTCCCAAGCATACAATATTAACCCACATATGTACTCCCAAACACAGTATTAACCCACATATGTACTGCCAAACATACATTTTTAAGATACATCATCTCATGTGTGGTAGCCTCCAGTCCTGGACATTTTTGGTACCCCCTCAGTTCTCTACATTCATGGTGTGATCTGCTGACCAATACCACATCTTCCTCTCCTCAGTGGCTGATCACTCCAATACCCCCACCTGGCCCTTCCAACACCTGAGTGATTACTCACGCTTGGGACATTTGGGTTATAGTCAGGGCTTCACCCCACTGTGCCACAGAGCTGAGCAAAAGCATTTGTTTTTCATCTATTTTGACAGGATACATTTTGTAGTGTGGGAGCCTTCAGACGTGTGTCACCTCTGGAACCAGATTCTGGTTTTCTTTTTCCTTTCCCACCGTTCTTTTTATCATCTTAGTTTACATTCTGCAGACTTGTTTGCCATCTTTGAAGAACCTGAATGTGAGCTTTCCTACGGTTGTTTATCCCAGACTGACTTTCTTTCTTCAACTTTTGCTTTCTTCTTTTAAATGCTCTCAGGCTCTACATCTCCTCATCTTCTTTCTTTGTTAAAAGTCCTCGCAGCTATCATCAGCTCAGAGAGTTCCAAGGCAAACAAAAACGGACACAATGAGTGACCCTTAAGGGTTATTTTCCTACAGCAAACACTTATTCAAAAACTTTAGTGAGAAAATCATTATCCTACAAATATCTTTCTTATATAAAACCCAGCAGGTAGTATATCTTGGTATGAAAACAGAGCTTAAACGTGTTGAGAGGTAAGAGCAGAGAAGTAAAGGTAGTCAAGCCTTTTCTAACTGTGTTTGAGGTTAGAGAATAGACAGAGAAAACATATATGCTGTCTAGTGGAGTTCCAGTGGTTGGAGATGATGGGAGAAAGACACTCAAGTCTTCTATGGATAATTTTAAAACAGAAGAAGAAGAGTGCATCGTTGGAGAAAAGGCAGGTGCGTCTTTTCCAGAACCAGAAGAGATTTTTCCAGCAGCAGCTATTCCAGGAAGAGAACCAGTGTGATGAGGGCTGTATTATTATACCTCTCTAGTCGGCAGGGGTGCAGGATGTTTTATTAGAGAAATTATGTGAGGAAAGTGAACCTGAGAGTGGGAAGGATGTGAAATAGAGAGATATAATGGATAAAATACAGGAGATGGTAAGACAAAAAACTTAGGCTGATATGGTTACAGAAAAAAGGGAAAAAAAAGGAACATCAGGAAAAGAAAGAAACTGGTACAAAACAAATTATACTGTCAGTAAGAAAGAGAAATAGACAGATATGAGGTATGGGACAATGTTATTTCATCTTTAGGAACTTTTCCAGCAGAGGTAAGAGCTTTCACTCATATAAGCAAAGAAACATTTTGTTTCTTTGCTTATGTGAATGATTACACAAACACCGTCGATATAGCCAACCTGCTGGCAGACAGGTTCAGTGAAAACTTCACCCACTTGTCCCCCATCAGTAAACCAGGACATCCCCCGCACCTGCCACCCCTCCTCTCATCACCAGGGAGCAGGTCTTTAATGCCCTCTCAAAGGCAAAAAATACAGTCTGCATGAGACCCGAGAACATCCTACATGCCAAGCATGAGCTCTCATCTGCATGAGAGCCGAGAACATCCTACATGCCAAGCATGAGCTCTCATCTGCATGAGACCCGAGAACATCCTACATGCCAAGCATGAGCTCTCATCTGCATGAGACCCGAGAACATCCTACATGCCAAGCATGAGCTCTCATCTGCATGAGACCCGAGAACATCCTACATGCCAAGCATGAGCTCTCATCTGCATGATACCTGAGAACATCCTACATGCCAAGCATGAGCTCTCATCTGCATGAGACCCGAGAACATCCTACATGCCAAGCATAAGCTCTCATCTGCATGAGACCCAAGAACATCCTACATGCCAAGCATGAGCTCATCTCCATTAGGCACCCTATTCAACCAAAGCCTGAGCACCAGCTTTGTCCCAGCCAAATGGAGGACAGCTGCTGTCATCCCTCTATAGAAAGGATCCACTGACCCAGGCAATTATAGGCCCATCAGCCTAACTAACCTGATTTGCAAGGCCATGGAATGCATTTCATGGACCTTATAAACAAGGACAATGGCAACCTCCAAACACTTGACCCCACACAGTTTGGTTTTGTCAGAGAGAGAGATCATGCCTGTTAATCTTGGTCAACTTCTTTGAAAGAGTCATCAAAGCCATGGATGAGGGAAAGATGGTGCAAACCACCTACTTTGACCTAGCCAAAGCCTTTGACACTATTTCCCACTCAGGCATAATAGATAAACTCTCCCAGCTAGGCATCAACCCATATGTTACCAGATGGATAGCTAACTGGCTCACTGATAGAACCCACTCAGTCAAAATAGGGGAAGCCACTTCTAGTAGTAGACCCATAATGAGCGGTGTACCCCAAGGACTGGTCTTGTGGCCTCTACTGTTTGAGATATACTTTTCTGAGGTGCAAGCCAAAACCAGTGGTCTGTGGCTGGCCAAGTGTTGCAGATGATTGCTAGCTGGCCAATGTCTTGAATTCCCCTAGTGATGCGAATATCCTCCAAGAGGGCCTTACCCAAACTAATGACTGGTGCCAGAAGTATAGCCTCAAACCAAATGCCAAGAAATGCATCATTATTCCCTTTGGGGAAAAATGGCATCCCCACTTATTACTGTGATAATTAGTGACTTTGGACCACCAAGTTGCCTCCGTTGTATGTAATGCTTTCCAGATGTCCCACCTCATAAGTAAAGATATTTCATCCAGGAACAAGGAGCTCATAACATCCCTGTACACCTCTCTTTTCAGACCCATTATCGAGTACAATGGCCCCTTTGACATGTACCTTGCCAAGCACATGCAGCAGTTGTAGAGACCACAGAGGTTTCTGACCAGGAAAATCCAGGGTCTCAAACAACTATCCTATGCGGATAGGCTAAAAGCCCTGTCCCTCTACTCAGTCTCATACAGACTGCTCAGAGGTGACCGGTGTCTAGCATACAAGGCCATCTCACACCCAGCCTTGATAGAGTTGCTGCATATCTGTAAGTCAAACTCCACTGGCGCAACCTGCACACAAGGCCTCGACCTGGTCTGTGACATTAATAGAACTTGTTGGCAGGATAGATTTGTATCTCAAAGACTCCTCCATATGTGGAATAGATTCTCTCTCCATGTCAAGCAGAGTACCTCTCTAGCCCTCTTTAAGAGGAACCTGGATGACTGGATGGGAAACAGAAAATACATTCTTGGGATCCCACCAGTGTCCCTGCTGGACAGGGGAGACAGGTGCTGACTTTGTGGGAACATGGGAGAAATTCTTGGCTAGGCTTATAAGAGCCTTCAGGCCAATAACTTATGAACCTATGAATCTATACAATGTTTGAATATGGTCAGGCAATGAAAAAAGTTTTGAATCAATATGAAAATAAGAAAGACTATACTCATTGGAATGCTTATGTTTTGAAAGCTTTTTCAGAGAAACTAAGAAAAACGCATGTTCAATTTATTACAGAAATTGAAAAAGAGACTTTGAAAAGACATTTAATTAGCATATGTAAAGATGTATTGGACATTTTTAAAGTTTTTGATAATAGAGGATTATGGACTGGGGGTTGGGATTGTAATGTTGTACTAAAAATGGAAAATGATGAAGATAATTCTTATCTCTAGTATTATAAATATAGATGGTCAAAAAGGTGACAAATATTGGGGTCAACCCAAAACTTGTTTCTACTGTGGAAAATCAGATCATTTGATTGTGGATTGTACAAAAAGGAAATGGTTTATATGTGGTACGATAGGTCATGATACAAAAAATGTGAGTTATAACTGCAATAAGGTAGGTTACATGTGGCTGGATTGCAAAGAAGGAACAGTAGAAATACATGAAGCTACTGTGTCTGAACACATTCAAGGGATATTAGACGTAGCAAGTGAAGAACAGGGAAAAAAATCATGTAGAAAAATACATAAGAAACAGTAAAAGAAGGATGATAAAAGTATGACACATACAAAGCAAGAATTAAATATAGAAGAAGGTACTGACGTTAGTGAAGAAGATATTATCTGCAATACAGTAAAAATCCTATAAGTAAAAGAGAAAGAGAAAAATTGGTGGATTAAACACAAAGGAAAAGAAAAAAGATAAAGAATGAAGGTTTTATTTTTTTTCCCTTACAACAATTTCCTAAATAGGAATAAAGATAATGCAGGATATTAAAATTGAATGTTAACAGTTTTAAGAGCATAGTTAGAAGACTAGCTATTATAGACTGGTGTAAAAAATGGGACTGATATTATTAAACTGGAAGATACAAGATTTTTAACAAAGGAAGAAAGATTTCAAACAAAATGTATGTGGAGTAATGAGATATACTGGAATTTAGGACAGGATTTATGTTCAGGAATAGCAATACTTATGAAAAAGACAGTTAAAGTGCTTGATATTACTATAACTTTAGTGGGTAGGCTTAGGTTATTGATGTTAGATGGAGGAAGTCTATAGAATAATTGCATTATATGCACATGTAACTGGTAAAGAAAATGAACATAGGTTTGCCTTAATAGTGAATTACATTCCTATTAATATGGAAGTTATTGTAGTAGGAGACTTCAATTGTAACTTGAGAAACAAAAAGAAAGGGAATGATGTAAAAAAGTTATAGACATTTTGAGATGCGGGAAGATAAGAATATGGAAGAACAATTCATGGACATATAGTAGAGGAATACACAGGACGTGAAATAAAAAAATGAAGGTATATTAGGTTTTTCACACCAAAAGGCTATCTGGATAGAATTCAGAGATAATAAAGTTAGTAACGTTAAGACAGGAAAAGATCTAAAAAGTATTAACAAAGTAGAGTCGGTATGTGAGGATGAAAAAAGAAAGAATTACGGGAAAAATCACATAAGTATGTGACAGTTGTATAAAAATTGGTCTACATGGTGGATGTCTTTTAAAGGAAATATAAAGAAGGTTATCAAGGATGGCAAATTAAAAAGAGAAAGGAAGTGAAAAAGAGTTATAGTAAGTTAAGTGAAGAGCCTCTTAAAAATTTAGAAAGGAATGAAAATGAATATTTTAAGAAAGAACAAGAGTTATATGCAAAGACTCAGGAAAAAAAAATCTGTTGTATAAACAAAGATATTTCCTACAAGGTAAAAAAGAAGAAATAGCTCTTTAAATAAAATATTTAAGGAAGAATTAATAGACAAAAAAGGGATAGTACATAAACACCAAAGATATATAACGTGTAAAATATATACAAGATTTATTTAAAGATGCTATTAAAGAACAAAGTATATCATGGAAAGCAAGAACTTTCTCTGAGCAAGAAAATATAGATTTGGAAAAAGATATAAGATCAGAAGAACTGGATATGGTATTAGGACAAGTAAATATATATATACAGCAGCGGGTCAACATGGCTTAGAATATCAAATGTATACGATCATGATAGTAAGTCAAAAGATGTATTTCACAGAAGCAGTAAATGAGTGGTTTAATAAAGGATTTCAATATAAGAAATTATGTAGTGGAATTTTTAAATGTGTATGCAAAAAAGATGAGAGAAAAGATATAAGAAACTGGAGGCCTATTGTTTTATATAATACTGATTATAAACTCTTTATGAAAATACTACAGAAAAGAATGGAATCAAAGCTTAAGAATGTTCAGTTAGATGCAATATATAGTGTTTATTTATTTTATTTTATTTATTTATTTAACATTTGTTTACCAGGAAAGTCTGACTGGGACAGAGCCCATTTTCAGTGAAGGCCTGGGGAGAAATACTCCAGAAGCATGTCTTTGGAATGTGGAAAGAAACCGGAGCACCCAGAGGAAACCCACGTGAATGCAGGGAGGACATGCACACTATGCACAGAAGGCACCCCAGCTGAGAACTGAATCAGAGAACCTATTGCTGTGAGGTGACAATGCTAACCGCTGCACCTCTGTGCCACCCAGTGTTCAAGGAAAAGGATGTCGAGAATAATTAATGATTTTTAGAGAAATTGCAGATGACATAATAAATAGAAAAGAAAATACTTTAATTATGCCAAGAGATCTAAGCAAAGCTTTTGACACTTTTCAGCATAATATGCTATGGGATATATTCAAAGCTTATGATTTAAGTACACAAATAAGAAATGTGTTTGATATGGCATACGCACTAAACAAAATTAAAGTTCTGATTAATGGATGGCTGAGTGAAGAAATAAGTATTACAGGAGGTATACGGCAAGGATGCCCTTTTAGTAACATTGTACTTTCTCTAGTTATGAATGCAGTAACTCGTTATTTTAATTTAGTAGATAGTAATGTTACATATAGAACAAAGGAAGGCATAGATATGCCTATAATGTTATCATATGTAGATGACATCATTGTACTTAGTAAGCATTTGAATGGAATGGAAGAAGTTGTAAGCAAGCTGAATTTATGTTTTATTTTTTTAAACACACCTCTTCTGGATTATCACTTCTGGCATACGCAACTTTATATTTATACAAAAGTTATCAAACATTCTTCAGTACTGTGGCCACATGATGGTCAAAGGTAAGTCTACTGTCTATGTGTGTACCCAGATCCCTGACCAATGGTTCGACTCTTAGGGGCATATTATCAACATGGTAAAAAACCAGGATGGTTGACTTTTGAAGGGTACAATTATACATTTCTTAGCATTGAGCTTAAGTCCATGGTTTTGGCATCATTTGTCAGTCAGAAATATGCCTTTTTGAAGAATGCTAGTGTTTTGCAATCATCTGTAAACTTAGTCACCCATAAACATTCTGCATTTACTTCCACTTCAGAGAAATAAATGCCAAAAATAAGTGGGCCTAGTACTGAGCCCTGGGGACTCCGCTAGTGACTGGCCTCTTGGTGGAGGTGGCCTTACCTATTTTGACATCTTGGGTCCTATCAGTGAGCCAATTGGCTGTCCAGCAAGTGATACAAGGGTTTTTACCTAATTTGGTGAACTTGTCTATAATGCCTAAATTCAGTACTTTTTCCACATGTTATAAAAAGTATAAGACTATCAAGACACATGCAGTTAGTCACAAATCAGTAACAAGCAATAACAAATACTGCAGGAAGAAGCTCAACTCAGACATATAAAGAAGCCACACAAAATAAAATATATAGCAATATACATTTCTAGTCTTCATACCCAAGCTCTTCTTAAGACAGCTTTCCAAGTGGTTGAAAAAAGTATCATTATAGATTTCCGAAAATGAAACATTGTGAGGTGTCAGTGGCTCAGCAGGTAGCAGACTTGTCCTTGGTGCTAGCTCAGGTTTCCTCTGAAAAGAGGCTACGCCTAATGCCTAGTTGTACTAAGACAGACAAATAAATCAATAAATAAAAAAGCTATGGGGCTAATAGACATTGGTCTAACCCAATAAAGCATAGATTTTGTTCATCTGAAATCAAGACAAGAGACGACCAAAGAGCACACTGGAACTATCATACAGGAGTATTCTTGTGGGCCTCATATTTTAATAATACTATCCCAAAACACCCCAACTCGTGGACAGCTCCATGTCATATCAAAACAGATTGGGGGTATCATACCTCCAACAGTGATTTTTATTTGTACTACTGCTGTGGATAATTGCCCCATATACACCAATTTAGGGTGAGATCAGGGTTATCACACCCCCAACAGTGATTTTTACTTGTACTACTGCTGTGGATAATTTCCCCGTATACACCAATTTAGGGTGAGATCAGGGGTATCACACCTCCAACAGTGATTTTTACTTGTACTACTGCTGTGGATAATTGCCCCGTATACACCAATTTAGGGTGAGATCAGGGGTATCACATCTCAAACAGTGATTTTTACTTGTACTGCTGCTGTGGATAATTGCCCTGTATACACAAATTTAGGGTGAAATCGGGGGGGGGGGGGTTATCACACCTCCAACGGTGATTTTTTTTACTTGTACTGCTGGTGTGGGTAATTGCCCTGTATACACCAATTTAGGGTGAGATCGGGGGTATCACACCTCAAGCAGTGATTTTTACTTGTACTGTGAATAATTGCCCTTTATGCACCAATCTAGGGTGAGTAAATCATATACATGAAGGAAGCTTGAGAATATGATCCCTACCAAAATCTGAAATTTGAGCTTGTGACATAGTTGACCATTTCTTTCTAAGTGCCATTAATGGGTCAGTCCCATCCTTAAGTATCTCCATACAGATTAAAGCATTTAGCTGGTCTTTGAAGGTGATGCAACTAAAGATGACCATACAGAACTCTTTCACCAAGATGACATTACTCTGAAAATAATGCCACCTATGTTATTTGGAATTGCTGGGCTTTAACATTCAGTTCTGGATAGGGAAAAAAAGTTTGGATATCACAGTCACAAAACTAACTGGATATGATCTGGTTCCACCACATAACAGTTTTATTATCTATAAAAACAGTACGGGTTCACTAATGAAACCCATTGATGCTGATTTAGTTGCCTTATTCTGCCCTTCAATTCCTATGCTAAAACCGTAAATATGCCCACAAGACCGCAGACTTTGTAGAACTGTATCTTATTTGTGGGTTTAGTGTTTGTGGCCATCACTGTAAACTCAACAGGGGACCAGACTGGCTACTTCTCCAAATACACCAACTTGAGCTGTCAACTCACAGTGGATAATATCCGGTGGACTCAGTACCCCTACCTTATATATATGTGTGCTACTTCATACTCAATTTAAATCAATCTCAAACTTATTTTTGTAAATCCCTGATAGAAAAAAAGATCTTTGGAAAAATCTGCTTTAGTCTATTTTCCAAAAAAATCCATAAAGCTTTGAAGCTCTAATTGTAGCAGTGAAATTGGTCTGTAGACGACATTAGCATATTGGTTATTGTAGAGGCTGGAGGAAATTGACCTTTAGCTTCCGCATCCACAGAGAGTGAGTAGATGGAGTTAATTCCTTGTATATGCCTTGCAAAACTCAGGGGCTTTACCTGACGCTAAATCTTTAATGGCTGCAAAAAAATCATATTTATGAACAGGGACACCTAGCAATTTACAATGATGCAGAAATTACTGGAAGACAAAGAGAAAGAAATTCAACAAACTTCCAAAACACAGGTACCTCTTCAGTGTTTAGAGCTAAGAAAGGGAAGTCTCTGTGTTCACCAGTGGCAGTGGTTAACACTGAGCAGCCTGCCTGTCCCTGTAGGAGTGGTTACTGCCTAGAAGCTGTAGTTTTATTGGCCATTTTGGGTCAATTCCAAACTCCTTGATTTCTGTCTCTTAAAACCCTGCAACTCTATTTTTGCGCAGTCTTGCACACAGAGCAGCGCCGGGCAGCGTCGCTTAGACAGGTTTAAACTATTCCCGGCTCCACAAAGTCTGCTCTTCACTTTTACCCTTAGAACTGCTCTAAATCTCAAAATAAGCACTCTATTTTCATTCTAAAGCCCTGCACTTGCTCGTACATGTAATCTCATAGGTAAACACTAATAAACGTAAGCACTACATCCTCTTATACTCCTTCTAAGCACTTGCTCCCTATTGGTTCTTTCTGATCAGTCAGTAAGTAGTTCCCTATATTATTCAGGCATGTCCAAAGGTCAGTTTCGGGTTTACTCTCCAGTCTAGCTGGTGAATCTGGGAATCTTGACGCAATGTTACAACTGCCTTATGTATACAGACCACCCTCTCCTCCTCCCAACAAGCTCAAATATATGTGAGAGATGCAACTATATAGCCAAACTGGAGGCTAAGCTCTCTCAACCCAGTACTGGCACAGCCTGTCAGGAGGGGAAGGTAACCACACACACCACAAATCCAGTCTCAGATAGACCTATCGCATCAGCAAACCAAACACATAAACACACAAAAACATACTCAGAGGCTCTAAATAAAAATCTGCCTAAGCAGCAGAGACCGCCAAAGCAGACATCCAAGCAACCCCTACCATGAAACAATATCCACATAGCACATAGCTCACAAAGTCAGTGTGCCACACAGCCACAGCCCTTAAGGCTAAACAACACACCTAATACACTTGTAATTGGTGACTCTATTGTCAGACACACTGACGTCCCACTCACCAGGCTGAACAAGGAGAAGGTCACTGTAAGCTGCCTGTTGGGTGCCAGGATCCGCCACATAACACAAGCACTCAGTTCGCTCCAAAGCAAGTACAAATATGACTCCGTCATTGTCCATGCTGGTGTGAATGACCTGAGACGTACCTCCCTGGACTACATGAAAAAAGACATAGAGGAGCTCTTTGAACATGTAGCCCAGGCCGGTATGACCCTGACCTTGAGTAGCATCTTACCCTGACCAAGAATGATGCCACAGTATAAAGACAAAATGAACAATTTTAACAATTGGCTAAAGTATTGGTGTCATTCAAAGGGGATCCAGTGTCTGTCAGCCTGGGATGACATGCTTGACAAGCCACGTTGCTTCGCTAGTGACTGCTTGCACCTGTCACCCCTGGGTTTTCGAATACTGGCCAAGGCTCTTGCCACCCTCATAGTGCCTTTTTTAGGCAAGGCTCAAAAGACAAACCCATCTCCTTAGACAACACAAGGAAAAAGAAACTAAGGGTAATGCTGCTCAACGCCAGAAGTCTAAACCCCAAGATGCATGCACTCGAGACTCTCCACAGTATGGAGAATATTGATATCTGTGCAGTAACAGAAACCTGGTTCAAGGATCCCGAGAGCGCCCCAGCACTAACAGGTTATACTTCATACCATGCATTCCGGCCCCAAAACTCGGACCGAACCACAAAAGGAGGGGGAGTATCCATATTTATCAAAGATACCCACATCTCCAGGTTAGTGACACTGAACAAAGCATGAGACCATCCATGTGCAACTAACAGTGGGCAAAACTGCCTTTCAGTTTGTAGTCTGCTACAGACCACCCTCTCAAACACAGGAACCTCACTCGGCTTTTCTGAGAACACTGGAGAATATGAAGGTCCCTCCAAACACCATTATATTGGGTGACTTTAACTACCCAAACATTGATTGGGAAAACTACTCAAGCCCAAACACCCTTGCCCAATGGTTCCTAGAATTTATAAACTCAAATGCTATGGAACAACTGGTCACCACTCCCACAAGAGAGGAAAACATTTGGGATCTGGTCATCACCAACATGGGGTCTCTATGTTCCACACCAGAGGTATACCCCTCATTGGTAAGATCAGACCATAAACTAATCTCACTGGACATCCATATTCCGTCCCCAACCCTAGCCAAGGAAACCTCGGTGAAGAACTTCTCAAACGCAAACTTCACACTTCTCAAAACCGAGGTGGAATCCTTCAAAGCCCCCGGGCCAGTGGAAAATATGGCCCAAAATGCAGAATCCTTTACAAAAGCATTCTATGGACACCTACAGGAATGCATGGAGCATGCTATCCCAAATAAAACCAAGACTCACTCCTCCAAAGGCAGGAGACCTGTCTGGTGGACCCCGACCATAAGTAAGCTATACAACAGAAGGAGAAAGCTACTACATGATAGAGCAAAATCCCAAAAAGGGAAGGCATCTCTGATCAGTACTAAGAAGAAACTATGATCCCTCATAAAATCTTCTAAGGCCAGCTTTGAAAGAAAAATTGCACAAGATGCTAAAGATAATCACAAGGCCTTCTTTAGTTATGTCAGAAACCTGGGAGGCAACTCTCAGATATGCTCTGAGTTAGTGCAAAATGACAAAAAATACACTGAACCCACAGACATTGCCAACATCCTGGAAGAAAGGTTCAGTGCAAACTTCTCCCCCCCCCCTTCCCCCTCAAAAGAGCAAATGTCTGTCCCAATAGACTGTAGCCTTCCTGAGATCACAGATGCACAGGTGAGAGCTGCCCTCTCCAAAGCAAAAAACACAGCACCAATGGGACCAGACGGTGTCCCAGGCTGCATCTTACACGAGCTCCAAGAAGAACTAAACCCTCATATAAAGTCACTGTTCAATCTCAGCCTTACTACAGGATATGTACCCAAGGAATGGCATACAGCAACAGTGGTCCCACTCCACAAAGGTGGTGCCACAACAGACCCCGGAAACGATCCTCCTATAAGCCTGACTAGCCTGGTCTGCAAAGCTATGGAGTGTATCATCATGGAAATCATAAACAAAGACATTGGGAACCTCCAGACACTGGATCCTACCCAATTCGGCTTTGTTAAGGGCAGATCTTGCCTCTTGAACCTGGTCGACTTCTTTGAAACAGTTACCAAAGCCATAGATGAAGGGAAGGTAGTCCACACAGCCTACCTGGACCTCACAAAAGCCTTCGACACAATACCCCACTCAGGCATCATAAATAAGCTCACCAGCTTAAATATCAACCCCTATGTCACAAGATGGGTTGCAAACTGGCTCAGGGATAGAACCCACATGGTCAGAATAGCAGGTGCCATGTCAGACTCTAAACCAGTTACAAGTGGCATCCCACAAGGCTCAGTCCTGGGACCTCTCTTGTTCGGTATATATTTCTCAGAGGTACTGGCTAACATGGGTGGACTATGGCTGTCCAAGTTTGCAGATGACTGCAAACTGGGTGCCGTAATCGACTCTCCAGCTGACACAAGCATCCTCCAAAAGGGTCTCACAGAGACAGATAACTGGTGCCAGAGCCATGGTCTAAAGCTAAATGCCAAAAAGTACATAGTCATCCCCTTTGGGAAAAACAAAGTGCCTACAAATTACCACATAGGTGGTAATCCATTAAGTATGGAAGAAGTAATTAGGGACTTGGGGACCCAAGTAGATAGCAATCTCTCCTTTGACAATCACATTGCCAAAGTGGTTAGAAAGACCTTCTATATAGCCCACCTTATCATGAAAGGATTCACATCTAGATCAAGAGAGGTCATTGTGCCCCTCTACTCATCACTTATCAGGCCCATAATTGAATACAATGCCCCATTTGGGATGTACCTTACCCGACACCTGCAGCAACTGGAAAGACCCCAAAAGTACCTCACCAAGAGGATCAAGGGGCTCAAACAGATGCCCTATGCAGCTCGGCTAAAGAAACTCCAGCTCTACTCAGTTGCATACCGCCTACTCGGAGGCGATCTGTGCCTGACCTATAAAGCCATGTCCAAACCAGAATTAATGGACATGCTCCACCTCAGGAAATCCAAATCCCTTAGAGCTACATGCTCCAGGGACTTGAACCTCAGCACAGAAATAAATAGGACATGCTGGAGGGGATAGATTCATATCCCAGAGGCTCCCCTCACTCTGGAACAAAATCCCAATCCATGTTAGGCAGAGCCCCTCACTGACCCTCTTCAAGAGAAATCTTGACGAGTGGATGGAAGATCATAAGTTTACCCCTGGGATCACTTATGTGTCCCAGCTTGACAGAGGTACAGTAAACTAACCTTAAAAAGGCTACCTTATGTGACCTACTATACAGAGGCACAGTCAACTAATCTAAAAGGGTGGCGAAAGCCAAACAAACTCTGGCTAGGCTTATAAATGCCCTAGGGCAGATAGCCTAGTATCAACCTATGAACCTATGAAAATGTCATTACCTACTTATTTATTTATTTGCAGTTTGTTTGCCAGGATGGTCCATTGGGCCACAAAGGAGCCCGTTTTCAATGGAGTCCTGGGGAGAAAATACAAATACATAGTACACATTTTTACACATTTTAGATTACATCATAGGAATACAGAGTAATTATGCTAAGACTAAAAGATTAACATTTATAAAATACATCAGATTAATTCAGTAACTACAGCAATAAAATGCATTTTTTGGAAGAAATAACAGCATAGGTAACTGTTTTAGTAGTTAGTCAAATACCTCACTAGGGATGTGGAACTATGAATGTCACAAGTAAGTTTTAGGAGACTAGGAAGAAGTGTAAGAAAAGTTAGGTAGGATGGGAACAGGAGTACTTCCATTGTGAAGGTGTGAGTGCAGCAAGGTTTTAAATGAGGCGAGACTGCTGGTGATGTGGATAGGAGATGGTAGAGAATTCCAGAGGCGTGCAAGAGAGAAGGACATTAGGTGATTTATAGGTTCATAGATTAGTACTAAGCTAACTGCCGTTGCGAGCCATTTTAAGCCTAGCCAATTGTCCCTTGTGAGACTCAAACCCTGCACCTTGTGTTTGCAAGGCAAACACTTTAACCATTAGGCCACCCTCCCTGGATGTATAGGTTTGTGCAATTTAATTAGTTTTTGGGAAATAGATCTTAGGAGCTGTTCTGGTCCATATATTTCAAAGATATTGCCTAGGGAGGGGTAGAGAGAGGGGTTGTGAATGAGTTTGTGTGCTTGGATGAGTTGGGTATAAGTGAGGAAGTTAGGTAGTTCTAGCCACCTTAGTTGGTGAAGGGAATTCTAATGATGAGAAGAGGCTCTGTGACCTGCAGAAAATTTTGATATCTTGTAACAAGATGAGAGTTTTGTCTTGAGGGAAGATTGCAGGTTGGTGAGGATAGATGCACCATACAGGAGGGATGGGATGAGATATGTGTTGACTAATGTAAGCCTGGTGGAGGAAGAGATGCAACGATTGTGGCGGTAAAACATACCAAGTTTTTTATGGTTTATTTTTGATATTTACTTGTAGATGTTTGTCAAATTTTAGTTGATCATCTATGAGTACTCCTAATAATTTAGTGTCAGAGACTATTTCTAGGGGTGTATTATTTTTGCTGGTGATTACGAATGTTTGGTTTATCTAGGGAAGTGGTTTTGGAGACGGTGAATAACATAAGTTTGGTTTTAGTTGCATTAAGGGCCAGATGGTTGTCTAGCATCTACTGCTCAGTGGAGGAGAAGGCGTTTTGTGTTAGATTGTTTAGGGTGGGGATAGAAGGGGAGGAGCAGATAACGGTAGAATTGTCGGCATATTGCATGAGGCTGGAGTTTGGAATGGCTTGGTAAAAATTGTTTATGAATATGTTGAACAGCAGGGGGCCTAAATGGAACCTAGGGGGACACCTGTGGATGTATTAAGGAAGGGTGAGATGGCTTTTTTTCTATTTAACTGCTTGCTGCCTATTTGTGAGGTAACTGGAGAACCACTTGGTGGAGGAAGGGAATAGGTTTAGTTTGGAAAGTTTACTGAGAAGCAGGTTGTGGGAATGCCTTAGAGAGGTCAAGGAGAAGGGTGGACACAAAGTGCCCAGAATCACAGGCTTTGGTAATTGTTTCTAGGAAGGAGAAGAGGGCAGTAGAGGTGCTATGACCAGGTCTAAAGCCATGCTGTGTAGGGCTAAGGAGCTGGTTGTTAATGACATAGGGTAAGAGTTGTTGGTGGACACATTTTTCAAGAAGTTGGAGATGGGTGATAGGATAGCAATAGGGCGGAAGTTTGGAATGTCATTATTATTGCCTCCTTTATGGAGAGGAATAATAAAGGCTTTCTTCCAGAGCTGGGGGACCTTGTATTCTGAGATGGATCGATTAATTAGTACAACAGTAAAGATAACAGCTACCAACAGAGTAAACACCTCCAGGGATGGTTCCGTGGTCACCTCTCAGGGTACATACTTATCATTTGGTCGATTAATTAGTACGCTGACAGGGAGGGCAATGGCTTCTGCAGCTACTTTTAGGAAGTAGGTGGGATTTCATCAGGGGCGTTGGAACCAGGTTTTAGTTTTAGGAGAAGTTTTTTAATGGTGGATATAGAGATGGGATTAATGGAGAAGGGTGGAGGTTGGCAGTAAGGGATGCTGGGGGAGGAAGGGGTGGGTGCAGGCTGAGGAGGGGTGACTGGATTGTTGGTGAAGGATGATGTTAGCTTGCGTATGGACTCTATGAAGAAAAAGTTAAATTGGGTGGCTAAGTCCATGTCAGATGCTTCTGGGTTAGGGCAAGGGTTTTCAATTTTCCCAGGGTTGAGGAGAGATGAGATTCCTTTCCAAAATTGTTTGGGATTTGTATTGTGGTTGGTTTGGAGAGTAGAAAAATAGGCTTTGCAGTCTGATGTAATGAGTTTTTTGACTATATTTCGTAATGTTTTATATTCAGTAAGGGTGATAGTGTTTTTATTTTTGTGGTAATGCGTCCAGGCTTTGTTACGGAGTCGCATAGTAGCTACAGTGTTTTTGGTTAGCCAGGGTATGAAGTGGGGTTACTTTTTATACGTTTTGTTTTTAGTGGGGCAAAGGAGTTGAGCAGGTTTGTGAAAGTAGTGTTAAAGTAGGAAAGAGCATTATCTAGGGGAAGAGTCTTTAATGGGTTCCAGTTAGTGCTTTTTAGTGCATTTGAAAAACTTTTAGGATTGAAGTGTTTTAAGCAGTGAGTGGAAATATAGGTGTGGGTTAGTTGCATAGAAGGGAGGAGACAGCAGGCAAAAGTGGGGAAGTGGTTGGCTAGTGGGTCTGGGAGAATACCACTATCTGAGATATAGTGAGGATGGGATACTAGAATCCAATCTATTGAACTTCCAGTAGTGGAGTTCTTGGAAGGCCTGGTGGTGGAATATTGAGTGAGTTAGTGGGAGATTGGATTGTGGCCCAGTTTATGTTAACATCACCCAGGATTATGGTTTCATGAGTAATATTGGTGGAGACCCAGGACAGAATATCTTCAAGGGATGAGACATTGTCTCCAGGGGGAATATGGAGGGAGAGAACAAATATGAGTTTATGCTTGTTTAGGTGGAGTAGGGCTGGTATCATTTCTGCCTTGCCAAATTTGGGGAAGGGTTTGGTACAGGGAGTGACTAAGATGGATGCTGAGTATAGGAGTGCTACCCTACCCCCTTTTTTGTGTTCTGTCATTCCTTAAGATGCAGTAGTTGGGTGGTATTAGTTCTGAATCTTTTATGTGGGGCTTAAGCCAGGTTTCTGAGATGTAGAGAATATCTGACTGGTATTTGGTTAGTTTGAGATACCTAGTGTAGGTAATGAGTTTTGTGGATATTTGACTACTGTAGTTGGGAGTAGCATTTTTAGTTAGGACTCTATAGGGGAAGGGCATGGTGGTGTTGAGGGGGGAGAGAGAAGGAGATAGATAGGTAGAAGTGTATGTGTCCTTTGTAAAGGATAGGATAGTGGTGTGAAATTGGGGGGAATGGTTTGCATTGGTAGGTTGGGTGAGGTGGTTTAGGTAAGTTCATTGTATATTCATTTGTATTTTGCCTCATTACATTATGTTAGTGTTAGTTTAGTAATGTTTTCGTAAACTGTATTGTCTTATTCTGATAGTGGAGCTTTTCTCCTCGGGCCTCTGCTGAAAATGGACATGTATCCAGCCAGACTAGCCCGGTTAACAAATGTAAAATAAAATAAATAAATAAATAAATAAGTTAAGGTCATTAGAAGTATTATTTGAGTAAGTATGGATAGAGTTTTGAGTGTCATGATGTTGGTTTGGAAGATAGACTGAGTGAGTTAAGTTGGGAACTTAGTTTGATTCTGAGAGTTTGGTTTTGGCTTTTTTGTTTGTTAGTTTATCAGATGAGTAATGTTTGGTTGTAAAGTCTGAAAGGGTGGGTTATTTTTGAAGGGTGGTCTGTGGGAGGAGATTGATGGGGGTATGATGGGTAATTTGGATTGGCTAGTGGAAGAGGTGGGAGTGACTAGCTAAGTATAAGTGTAGAGGAAGTGGGGGGGTGGGTGAGATTTGGGGTTAAGATAGGGGATTGGAATGATCCCACAGGGTGAATTGAGTGGGTAGAGCCAAGAGAAGGAAGAATCAGGACAGTGAGAAAAGCAATCAGTGTAGTGGAAGGTAAGTTCAGAGGAAGGTATGCAAGGGAGGTAAAGGGACGTTTATAGTAGTGGTGTAGGGGAAAGGATTTGAGTGGTTCAGAGTGGTTGGAGCTAAAAGAAAGAAATGGATGAGGAAATAACTTTTAATTGTACTAAGAGAAAAAGAAAAAAGTTAATAGTGGGTAAAGGCTGCCATCTAGTGGTCAAATTCTATAATTCCAAACAGTGGCACCACGAAGGGAGACTGAAGATACAAAAAGGCAGAAGGTGAGATCCAGATTGTTGATTTAAGAGGCTTGGTTAGGGGCAGGTATGGGGGGATGCAGAGTAAGAAGGGTATGGCTGCTGGCTGTCTTGGCAAGGAGCGTGCTCTAACCACCTAGCAAGAATTAGGCAATATCACATTAATTATAGGAGGTAAACATCAGTTAACATACTTTCTTAGTTCCTTGAATGAGTACAGCTCAGGGAGTAAGTAGTTTTGCTCTTTTCCTGTTGGGGATGAGGCAAACAGATTTTGATTTATCTTTATTTTTTGTTCTTAGATGTTCGGCAGGGCACGGTCGCTAGGCGAATGTTTAGGCAAGTAGGATGGAATGTGTAGGTGTGGACGCTAGAGACAGGGACACACAGCAGCAGAGAGCAGAACTGGGGATTTAAAGATCTTGTATAATGAGATCTTTTATAATCTCATTAATATTGCAAATGTATAATATTAGTGATGTCTTGGACTCCTTGAGTGTGGTAATGTTCATCTCCCTAGCTCTCTATTGAAAATGTTTCACTAATACCTTACAATAAGTAACTCCCTTAGCCTAGACAAAAAGTTTATATCTCTCCCATTTATCATATATGCTACACATGATAAGGTTTTATAATGGGCTTTAATACTGTTTCATATTTAAAAGAAACAACTTTATTGCATTCTTTCTGTCTATACTGCCATTACAGCTGTTGAAAACTGTGTTCTAATTCTTCATTTCATGAATGTTTCAGCACATGCACAGTTAACAATCTGACATGATTGTTTTATATTTTAAAACTAGGCAACTATTCCTCTTTGAGAAGGTTTCCACTTATACAACCACACAAGGCAACACCATCATGCTAAGCAAACCACCTTTCAAGACTGTTATAGGTGACTATGCATTCTCCAGTGTAGGTCCATCTCTGTAGAACTAGCTCCCACCTGAAATTAAATCTAAAGAATCCCTCTGGGACTTTAAAAAGGCAATACATGAGGATCTGAAAGTGGAAGTCACTGGCAAATGCTTCAAGGACACTGGCTGAACTATTATTATCTTCGATGCCAACACAATCCCTGTTTGAATCTGCCTTCTAGTTATACAAATGACTACTTGTATACCAACAGAAACTGTATATGATTTCAAAATGCATGTGCTATTTATCTGTTATGGCTTGTTTTTTGTAGATTCTCCTTTATGTGTTTCCTCTCCTGGGTCGTGGCTGAAAAGGATCTTTGGACCAGCCCACTTACCAGGTTATCAAATGAATTAATTGTTTCAGTTTGAAGAGGTCCGTATCGCCACATGATTATGTTCTGAGCACTGAAACTGATCTCAGTAAGTTGGAATCCAATTTTTGATGATCTTCTTTTATGAATATTTTTTTATCAATAACTTGTTAAGCTTTCAACTAAGTGCAGAGCTACTTCCAAAACTTACCTCAGTACATAAACTCAGCATGGCAAGATCTGAGAGAAAAAGAAACCATGGAGTATAGCTGTACTAAAGCATTAATCTAGCAGTACTCAGCAGCAGAAAGAGAAGCCAAATTATGCGTGCGAACCTTGCAACTGTTAGTATGGAGCATTTCAGTAGAGCCTAATTCTTGACTTTTGACTAACAGTATTCATAATGATAGTAATACAGACCATATTTCTAGTGACAATAATTTAAACAGATTAAAGAAGCCAGGATATGTACTGAAAATAGATAGGTTAACATTACCTTCCGCCTCTGTTCATGGCTAGAAATGAATGCTGTTGGGATATAGGTAAGCTAAGAAGAAAAAAAAAGCAGTAAATTGAATCAAGTAAGCAAAAGTTATTTATTACATAGGCAGTAACAATGTAGCAATATTCAATGACAATATTAAAGTATGCATACAACTTGGTTAAGTGGAAAAAGCTGGTCCTCCTAATAGAACAAGGTGGTTTAGTATTGCCTAATCTGAAGACATATTTTAGCGCTACACAGTTAATTTCATTTACATAACACAACCAGAAGATTATAATTCGAATTGGAAAGGGAAGTTGGGGGGGGGGGGGGGAAGAGACCAAGAAATAAGGACAGAGTGGGATTTAGGATGCAGATCCTTAAGAATAACAACCATCATACAGAGTATTATAATCATGAATATGCGTAAAGCATTTTACGAACTAAGCCATTATATGAATGGAGAACAGAGATTTTTGCCAATAGGGATGAATGCAAGTAGAGGTATAGAAAACTGGCAAGAGGGAGTCTAGACTTTTCTGGAAAAAATGGCAAATGAACTAAGGTATTGGAATCAAATAACTAGAATGAAAAAGGTAATTGAATGGGATGAGGCCAAGAAGACATTTGGAATGCAGATTTCCCTACCAGAGAGTGTTATTAAGGTATAGGCAAAGAGAAAGAGACAGGGGAGTCCTAAGTGAAAGACCTGCTCTTGTAGAGTTTTTAGTCAAATGTAGTACAGAAGCTGCTGCTAAAAATGGGATAATTAGTATTGCATATAAAATATTTCATTATAACTACAAGAATCAACCATAGGAGGTTAGAAAAGGTTGGGAAGAGAGACTGGAAAAGCAATTTATAAGTGAACAATAGGAGGATATATGTATGGCTCCCAAGTGTGGGACAAAGTCCAGAAGGTTTAGGATTTTTGCTTGGAAGTATTTTCATAAGTATTTTTTATGGGTCTATGCTTAGTCATCAAACTGACAACATCAAAAGGCTAATCATTGAATGCAAATCAGTGAACATTCATTGAACGTTCACTTCATCGAACCTGTGAGATGGGGAAAGGAACTAGTTGGCCAACACTTCCCTGTCTCACACACGGCATTATTTCAACCCCCCTTTTCCCACTATAGTGAGGTCTCGGAGTTGGTATAGATAGTTTGGGGTGGGGGGGCAAAGCCCCCCCTCCACCTGGGTGAGTTTGAAATACTGCAATGTGTCAAATGGGGAAGTGTTGGCCAACTGGTTTCTGTCCCCATCAGGTTCGATGAAGTGACTACTCGAAGAATGAATGTTTGCTGATTTGTGTTCAAGGAATATCCTATGATATTTAGTCCGTTCAATGACACGGACCCATTTTTTTATAACCCAAGCAGACTGTAAAGATTTTTTTCCCAGGTAGACAGCAAATATTGAAGGTGTGAAGGGGAAGGAAGAGGTAACTGGGTACATGTTTTTTGGGAGAGTAGCGAATGGCTGTGACTAAGGAAATTATTCTTTTTTTAAATGCCTTTGTTGACTCATCAATTAAGACGTAGGCAAACATGCACTTTTATAAAAGAAAACAAACCATGTTAACACGGTCATAATTACAAGCATTATGCACCCCATATATTCTTTCATACAAGTATCATCAGTCCACATTACATAAATCGATCAATTGCTGCTTTCTCGTAAACCTCCCTCCTCCTTCAAAAGCTTATTCTGCATGTGCTGCTCCCACAATTTCTATTTTGTTCTAAGTAATTTGCTCCTAGCCTTATCTAAAGATCCCTCTTCCATTTCTTTTCTCTCTGTTGCAATATTCACTTGTTCAAATACAGATGATTTATGCTTTATTTCCATATTCTAGTACATTTTTTTTGGAAACCACCAGAATTAACCTTAACAAAGCCTTACTATGTTTAGGCAATTCCAACCCTGTATACAAGCTCAAAAAATAATTACTTTAGTTACACCCATCTGCTTCCCCAATAGTTCTGACAGAATACACTGTAGGGAATTTTTAAAGTTTCTGCCAACTCATTCCACTTCCAAAACATATCTTCCCAGTTATGTCTTTCTTGTTGGCTTAGTTCTTAGAATACTTTCTACCAAGTTATGAATATAATATTCTCTATGACTGTTATTCTCCTTAAGGATTTGCATCCAAAATCCCATCTCTCCTTATTTCTCAAATTTACCCTTGCTTCATCATCATCCCTTTCCACTTTGAATTATAGCTTTCTGCTTGTGCTATATATATGAGCCTTAACGGTGTAGCTCTATAATATCCATTCAAATCAGGCAATCCTAAACTGCCTTATTGGAAGGATTAATGTATCCCACTTAACCCTTGCCCCTGTTCCCCTCCCAGATAAAATCCTTCAAATCTTTATTAATTACTTCCACAATTTCTCCTCTGGCTGATAAAAATACGCCTGGCTTGTATATAAACTAAAGGGACAAAAAACATTTACACTTCTTGCATCTTGCTATCCATATTCATAAACAAGAGCTTCCATTTTCCCAGTTTTTTTTAATTGTCTTTTATTACGTCTCACCCCACATATCCTTAGCTGCCATAACAGAATCCCTTTTAACCTATGCACCTAAATACTTGATTTTATTAAGTCCCTGTAAATATGGGTATTGCTGAACCAATTCAGATTGGGTCTATATTATATTCTCGAAAGCCAACAATGTTGAGTCTGACATTGTCGACACGAGAATATCGAATGCTCAGAATCTCGAGCGTGTAAATGGAAATCTCCGTAAGGGGAAATTTCCATTTACTGCAATGTATTACGGTCTCGAAGTTGGTATATTTAAGTAGCGGGGGGGTGTGGGGGGTGCAGCCCCCCCATGTGAAGGGTGCCAGGGGGGCTTGCCCCCCTGCTTAAACCCGTTAGGGTACTTTTTTCTTTTTATTTGTGTTTTTATAAGTTCGATGTTTGAAGACATCGACCATATGGTGTCGACCATATGTTGTTCGATGTTTTCAGACATTGATCTTATAATATAGACCCTTCAGATCTGGGTTCATCATTTACAGCCATAGCCTTTGTTTTATCTTCATTAATTTTATACCCTGAAAAAAAAGTTGAAACTGCCTCAAGATGTTCCATAACAGCACTTTCAAGATGGCTGCACACTGATCAACAGCTTGACTTCAGCTCTCCAAGTGTGAAAAAGGCATTTAGAGATAAAGGCTAGTAATTCTTACAGTTTTAGTAAAATTCCACTCTTGTTCAGTAAGTACACTGCATGGATGCCAGCAAAGAGGAAATTTAGATATCCTGAAAGAAAATCAACTAGAAATGATGAAGCTATAACACTGACTGGGAAGAATCCTGTACCTATACAGCAAAAAGCAGTTCAAACTCCAGCTTAGATACAAGAGATGTCTTCCAGTAATTTAGGAGAAATAAATCAAATGTATAAAAGCTGATTAAAATAAATGAAACACCAAAGGAGTATATCAACTCAAATAACAAAAGACTGGAATAATGGAAAAAGCTTTAAATAGCTATTCAGATGAATGGATCCCCGTTGGGGAGAGTAACATCCCCACAAATTATCACATTAATAATAAGGTCCTAAGCACAAAATCAGTTGTGAGGGACTTTCTACATGGCCCACCTAATTTGTAAGTGTATCTCATTCAGGGAAAAGGTGGTCATAACATCCCTGTATTCTTCCCTTATAAGACCCATTATTGAGTATAATGCCCCTTTCATCATGTACCTCGCAAAGCGCATGCAGCAGCTGAAGAAACCACAGAGGTTCATCACCAGGAGAATCCAGGACCTCAAACATCTACCCTACACAGATAGGCTAAAGGCCCTGTCCCTCTACTCAGTCTCCTATAGACTCTTCAGAGGTGACCTCTGTCTGGCATACAAAGCAATCTCAGACTCCACCTTGATGGAACTGCTGCATATCCACAAGTCAAGCTCCACTCGAGCGAGTAACCCACACACGGAACCTCAACCTGGTCTGTGACATCAATAGGACTTGTTGGTGGGACAGATTTGTGTCTCAGAGACTCCCCCCTTTTGTGGAATAGACTCCCTCTCCATGTCAAGCAGAGTACCTCATTAACCATTTTTAAGTGCAACC
Source organism: Protopterus annectens (assembly GCF_019279795.1). Classification (NCBI taxonomy): domain Eukaryota; kingdom Metazoa; phylum Chordata; order Ceratodontiformes; family Protopteridae; genus Protopterus; species Protopterus annectens. The sequence goes on from NC_056743.1 coordinate 1,947,832,796, forward strand.
TGGATAACTGGATGGGGAACAGAAAATACACTACTGAGATTCCACCTATGTCCCTGCTGGACAGTGGCATAGAGTGCTGACTTGTGGGAGCATGGGCTAAATTCTTGGCTAGGTTTGTAAGGGCCTCAGGGCCAATAGCCCAACAACTTCCCATGATCCTGTGAGCCTATAAAACTGCAAAAATCAGTCAAAATGAAGAAAAAGCTGGTTAAGTGTTAGACTGCTCAAGAAGAGATGTTTCAAAAATGGCAGAGGTATAGGGCAGAATATACAGGGAAAACCTGAGATTGATGGCTGTATCAGGGAAAATAGAAGAAACAGACTGTATTAATTTAGGAAAGCACAGATAAGGAACTGGACTGGTATTCCACAGCAAGAGCTGTTAATTGAAAGGGTATATCATGTGTATGTTCCAAAATTGGGCATGAGAAAGCAGCCAAGACCTGTATTAGTGAAGATGGAATCATACCAGCTGATAGAGTTGATCCTGACAAAATTTTGACAGAAGGACAAAGTATTAAAAACTGAAAACAGTAGAGTGTTTGATTAAAGTGATTAATCACTGTATGCCAGGCAGAAGAGAACAAGTGTATCCCAGCAATTAGGGAATGTTGAAAGGCAGGTGTGAGATTCAAGTTGTTGTATCCAACTGCCTTCAAAATATTATTTTCCTGGAAGATCAAAGTAATTGTATTCTGATGCAGAAGATGCTAATGAAGAAATACAAAACATTTCCAACAAAACGTGAGCCACCAAACAGAAGGGGACTCTGCTTCTCATTTTTATGATAATAAACCCGATAGAGAGACTTTGCCAGTAAAACTGCTTCAAATGTTGCAAAAGAAATGCTTGAGAAACAAAAAAAAGCACAGGAGTTGACAAGAAGAATTGGGAGTACCTTGGACTTCAACTGGAGGTGGGGGGTTGGGATATGGAGATGAACAGAAAGAAAACCAGCAACACTGAAGTTAATGAATAAATGTGAGACTATAAAGTATCAATCACATTTGTGAAGTATGGCTTTACAAGAAAACATGGCTGAGAAAGACTGGACTTTTGTTGACTTTGTTAAATGTGTGAGAGGACTGAAAAGCATATACTCTACTTCATGTCATTAATATCTGAAATGACACTAAAAGGAAAAAAAAAGAAGGAAAAAAAGAGTAACTGTAAGTACAAATTTTTGTTCTTAACAATATTTGTACAAAACTTTTCATGATATAAATTGCATGTTATATAGCAAAATGTGTCAGTGATTGTTGTATGTGATAAAGATATTAAAGTTAACAAGTACTTTTTTCTTTTTTAGTTTTAAGAAATATGGGTATTACAAAGAAAAACAGAAAAAAAGGCTGGACAAAAGCATGTTTAAGTTAATATGCTGTAATTCTTGGCTGTTGGGGTGTGGGATTAGACGTAAAAGTGCACTGATTATATGTAGCATTAAGTTCTCTTACTTTTGCATAGGTGAATATCTGAATAAATGTCTTTGGCTTAATATAAAAACACATTTTTTGGGATTATGTGGACTTTAAAATTAAGAGAACACTGTGAATGTAATGAAAAGTTTTTCTTTAGCAAATAAATGTTCTGTATGAGTTGGTAAGTCTGCAGCTGAGGTCAACTGTACATTCTATTATTATGTTTCCATTGAGACAAGCTGACTACAGTGCAGGCAATACATCTCAAGAGCTCTCTGCATTGTCTGCTGAGGGGAATCATAATATTAAAGGGCACAAAGAAAAACAGATTTGCAAAAAATAACATATAAATTATTGGAAATAAATAAGAGATAGCAACTTTCCTGGTACCTAAATAGTTCAGTGCATTTACTAAAACTGTGCATAATTTAGTTGCATTTAAATATAGCCAGTGCAGGTTTTCTTAAGGCTAAAAGTTCATGTTTTCTGAAAACATGCAAGGTGTTTTTCACATCTGGAAGAAGAATAAAGATACAACAAGAACAGACAGCAATTAGTGTAAGTAGGAGTACAGGCTATAACATCCACCTTAGCATGGATAACCTTAATTTTAGGTTAGGTTATGTCTGTGGGTGCAGCTGTTGATTTGAGACAATTGTTCCTATCAAGAGGTTTAAACGTCATTATATGAAGATGTATATAGTTTTTATGTGTTTAATAGGTTATGGGGGTGTTCTGGGGTTTGTTTGTTTTATTGTTTGAGGGTTTTCAGTAAAACAGAAAGTATTGTAAAATATGGCTTAGGTTCAAATGGTTATGACAAGGAACAACTGTACAAAAGATCAACCTGCCAAACATCAGTGGGTGCATGCAACACAAAAGCTGGAACTATACATTTAAAAAAAGTGGTAATATATAATAGGTGCGAATAAAAACTTATTGTAATGACAACACTATCCATTTTATTTTGGAAACTGAATGGCCTCACAGGTATAAACAAAATGCAGAGTGCAAATAGCAGTCTACAGGAAACATATTTGGAAAGAAGTGATAAAGATCTGGAAGATTTTGTTTAACAGTATTTTAAAAGGAGGGGAAACACAACATCCTGGAAAAAAGCTGTGGTGGCTGTAATACATAAAGACAGCAAAGATCCATCAGACCCTGATTCATATAGACCATTTAAATTTTAAACCATGATTATAAATGGTTTATGCCTATAATAGTTAAAATTGATAAATATGGATCGATGTAGTTTTGTGGAGGGGAGGCAAATATTTGAAAACATTAATAGAACAATGATGATCCAGATGAAAGCAGAATGTTAGAAAATACCTATGTTGTTGGTGGGTCGTGATGCAGAAAAATCATTTGACAAAGTAAAGTATATATATATATATATATATATATATATATATTATATATATATGGGTCTACAACAACAACATAGATATATATATATAGGGATCCCTATCACATGGTCGACAAGCCATTTGATCGACACTCATTTGGTCGACAATTCATTTGGTCGACAGGCAGATTTGCCCCCCTCCCCAATGTTGTGTGACCCTGGAGTAGATATATATAAGATATATATAGTTAGGGGGGGCACAGCCCCCACATTGGGGGGTGTGGGGGGGTGAAGGCCCCCACATAAAACTGCTTGTCGACCAAATGAACTGTCGACCAAATGAGTGTCGATCATATGGCCTGTCGACCATGTGATAGGGATCCCTATATATATATATATATATCTATGTTGTTGTTGTTGTGTCTTTCAGCTTATCCCGGTTAGGGGTCACCACAGCAGAACTCCGGTCTGCTAATGTTTGGTAGTGGATTTTTACGTGCTGAGTTGCCAGCCCTGACGCACAACCTTCAACAAAGGCACGCTCATTCATGCATGCCTCCACACAGAAGACGCTCTAGCTGAGAATCGAACGGGACAACATCTTGCTGTGAGGCGACAACGCTACTGCAGCACCACTACCGCGGGTCATCTATATATCTATATACATCTATATATCTTTATACATCTATATATCTATATACATATATATATATATATATATATATATATATCTTTTTTTTTACAAATAAACATATTCACTACAGCACTAGCATTTCTCACTGAGAAAACCATTCCAGCAGTCCAGCTATGTAAAATGTCAACATCAGCAGTCCTACAGTACTATAATCCACAAAAATAACCCAACAAATTTGCAATAAAGTAAAGAATTCACATTACTGACTTAATAAAACAATTCTGAATAAGCTACAAGAGGGTCTCACCCAAACAAATAACTGGTGCCAGAAATATGGCCTCAAGCTAAATGCCAGCAAATGCATCATCATCCCCTTTGAGGAGAGTGATGTCCCCACAAATTATCACATTAATAACAATATTGTAAGCACGCAATAAGCTGTATCGTACTTGGGCACCCAGGTTGATAGAAACCTGACTTTTGACCACCACGTTGTCTCCGTTGTAAGGAAAGCTTTTTACAAGGCCCACTTCATTAGTAAGGGTATCTCATCCAGGGACAAGGATGTCATAACATCACTGTATTCTTCCTTTACAAGAGCCATTATTGAGTACAATGCTCCTTTTGGCATGTGCCTCAGCAAAACACCCTGCCAAAAGAAAGACTACAACCATTTCTGACAAAAAAGGTCAAAGGACTACGTTCACTTAGTTATCCAAACAGTATAAAAAGCTTCTTGCTTTCCTCTGTCTCTCACTGGCCCCTATAAATTTCATCATTTGCTTTCTAGGCTAAGAAACATCCTGCCTTAAGAGACTTCCTCTACCTCAGAAATACTGGTTATACTTAAAACGCTCACTACAAAGACCACAGCCTTCACTGCAACATAAACAAGCCACTTTTTATGTACAGGTTCTTGATACAAAAACCTTCAACTTCTGTAAAAAGCTCCTCTCATTATCAAACAATGTAGTTCAGCAACACAATGGCTGGATGGATAACCATAAATCTAGTCCTTGGGTAAGTAGCATAGCCTCCATCAAACCAGATGGAACATCCACATACTAACCTTTCCCAGCTGGATGGCTAAGATCTAATATTGGTTACTCATATCTAGTTGCCCAAGAAGAAGGGCATGTTTAACTAAGAATTCCATTTGCAAAATTATATTCAGTCTTCTTCTTCTTTCGGCTATTTCCTGGTTAGGGGTCACCACAGCGGATCACCGTCCGCTCATGATTGGCAGTTGAGTTTTATGGTGTCGAGTTGCCAGCCCGGCACCCAACTTTCCATAGAAGGCACACACTCACACCTAGGGCCAATTTAGTGTGTCCAATCCACCTATAGTATGTCTTTGGGAGGAAACCGGAGCACCCGGAGGAAACCCACCTGACCACAGGGAGGACATGCAGACTCCGCACAGAAGGCACCTCAGCTGAGGATCGAACCGGAGAACCTCTTGCTGTGAGGTGGCAATGCTAACCGCTGCACCACCGTGGCCGCCCGCAAAATTATATTCAGTATACATATTAAATCTCTCTCTCTTGCGCGCGCACACACACACACACACACACACACACACACACACACACACACACACACACACACACACACACACAAACCCCTACTTGTAAAATAGGCAACCTCAGTAATCACATGACACCCACTCACTGAATGAAATTGTCTGGAAGTCAAAATATCTGGAAAAAAAAATCATGGTAGAGATGGATTCATCCATGTAATTTCCCACCACCAAAAGGACCATCAATAAATCAACAAACAACTGCTCGGCAAAAAGTAAATCAGTAAGAAAACCATAAACTATAATGCTACATACTGGTGTAAACATATAACTTGTCAATCCCCATGTTAATCCATACCAAAAGATTGTTTCAGAGCTTCAGCTATGTACAAACAGCTTTCTCCTAAAAACTTTACTCATTGATATTTGCCTTGCTGTAATTATAACTGGAAAAAAAATGTTTTTAAGTTTATTCTGTACCTCAATGATTCTCACTGTTACGAGATGTAATCTCTGCCATATTGTATGAGTACTACATCCATAATTTGCTGTCTCTCTCTCATGTATTGTATTATATTGTTTTGTGTTATTTTTGGAGCTTTTCTCCCCGGGCCCCCACTGAAAATGGACCTGTGTCCAGTCGGACTTTCCCAGTAAACAAATGTAAAATAAAAAAAAATAAATAAAAATAAACTTTCCTCCAATCTAAAGCCATTTGACATTCAGACATTTTAATTTGTGCAGAAGTTACTCACAGACTGACAGTTTACTGAGCTGTAATGCTGACGTTTGCTTTTGAAAAAAAAAACAAATTCCCAGACTTTGTCAATAGCTCAAAGTGTAGAGAGGATTATTTATTTATTATATATTTATTTATTTTTGGAAAACATCTTTAAAACCTGTTAAATTGATTGCACACCCAAAAACACAGAACAGTTATTGTGATTATGTAAACCACAGACTGCTGCAAGAAATCAATGTCCGAACAGATGAATCATACCTGTCAATTCCAAAAGAAGTAACTTAATAAGAAGGTTATTTGCAAGGTTACATGGCAGTTGATATTGGAAATAAGCAGAGATATTAAAAAGGCTCTGTTTTTCATAATTATGCCGAAAAGTCTTCCAAGGCAAATACAACTTCTGATTTAGTATGGAACCATACCTCTCAGCCTTAGAGCAAGAAATCTGGACAAAGCGAAAAATAAAAGTGGGACACAGGCCCAAAAATAGTTATGCATCACAGACACCATTGAAACAACTGTAGCTGCAAACATTATACATCACTTATAATCTTTCTATCCCATTATTGTCAGTTAAACATTATATGGCTCATTCAGTCCTGCCTTCTTTTGCATCAAAGAAAACCATGCTTTGAAATGACAGATGCATTAAAAATAATAAATAAAACACATTACACCAACATCCTGCAACTTCCTACCTGCAAGCTACCACAGAGCTTTCACTGAAACTAGGGCTGCTTGTTTCCCCAAAATTACAGCTCTCCCTAATTAAGTCTAATGGTATACAATCTACCAGTATCTGGACTACCTGAAATAAATTAAATTATGGTCTGTAAATTGAAAGTACACTTTGTTTAATTAAACTATATTTCTAAGCCCACTTACTAAATTTTTTCAGTAACATCCCAATATCCATTTCCAGGTCACTTTACAAGACATTGGCAGTGGTAGACTTGGCATCCTTCAGAACCCCACAGGCCCATGCTAATACATTGTCCATTAAATGTAAATATCCATCCACTGTAAATGGCAAGAAGCTATGTCTTAAAAAATCTACTTCTGGCATGTGTACCCAAGTATTAGGGTTTGAAACAAAGAAACATATTCTCCACAGTCCGTAAGTCTCTGTCTTTAATAATCATCTACTGTTGCAGCACTCCCAACACATAAGCACACACATACACACTAAAATCCTCAACATTTAAAAAATGACATTGTGCCCACTTGATTTGCCAGTATTGATGATCCGCCAAAGCTATGCTTACTGTTGTCCAATCTACCACTGCTTAGAACCCACCAATGAAAAAACAGTACTAGGTGCTTTTTTGTTTGTCTGAAAAAACAATACAACTTTAAATGCTACAGTCCCACATAGTCAGTCCACTACTGACCCATTAACCCTAGGCTGCTGTTTCATTCTTACTCCCTGGAACTGCATTACCTTGGATGACTACTTTTATTTCCTAAGCAAAAGACACAAATTGGAAGATGAGGCAAAAATCCAGACATTCTTTGAAAATCCATACAGTTAAGAGGTATGAGTTCATGTTCAATACAACACTCTCCCTGTCAGGAAAGCAGCAATTTAATGAAAGTGTATTCTTAATGTATGATATATTTGTGAGCTAACTTGTTTGTGTTCAGTAGGTAGACTGATCATTGTTAGCCCCTTTGTGCATGCGTCTCTCTCTTTCTGTCATGCACACATATACACACATACACACACACACTCTTCTTCTACTTTCACAAACACAATTCTGCTTTCATGCATGCACTCACTCACTCCTTACTTACCTATTAACACAGGTAATTGCTGTCCCATTCAAAGGCAACAGCGGTAAATCCATACATGAGTCCCTCTTCAGCGAGAACACATACACACACTGATTGTTCGGTGCAAAATAATGGCGTAAACACACTGACCCTTTTTTGGCTCAAAAACAAAACTAGAAGGGTGCTTTGGTGCATGTGCACACCGACATTAGCGTTATAGGTCACGGGAGCGAAAAACACAAAACAAAAAAAGTGTTTTGGGGCATGCGTACATCGATGTTGCAGTTAGAGGTTGAGGGCCGCATGGAAGAGCTCTGAGGGCTGCATGTGGCCCACGGGCCGCAGGTTGGACACGTCTAATGTAAAACATCCCTAATACCCTAATTGACTATACTTAGATGATTGTTATTTGCACAGCGATTTATGATTAGTACCAACTGCCCCTGTCCATGAGGGCCATAGGTGCCACCCCCCAGGGTGAATTTGTGGTTACGCATCTGATTCTCAAGGTTGCATTTAAATAAGGTAATTGAGGAGCTCTGCTTCACATGAAGTGGGAACTTATTCCAGAGGAGTGGCAATCTCTGGGAGACATATCTGTCTCTCCTGCATGTTCTGTTAATGTCACAGGCTAGACTGAGATCCCTGGAGTGAGTGACTCTTGTCCCACTTGATTTGTAGATGTGCAACATTTCCATCAGGGCAGGGCCAGAGACTGCTCTGTAGGCCAGGCACAGGCCACTTCTCAGCAGTCTGTATGATACAGTGTACAGTGACAGGGCTTCCATTCTTTCCATGTAGGTCATGCCTTGGAAGCCTTGAATTCTCTTGGCTAGAAACCTCTGTGGTCTCTCCAGTTGCTGCAGGTGTCTGGAGAGGTACATAGAGAAGGAGGCATTGTACTCAATCAACAGTACATACAGAAAGGGGCATTGTGCTCAGTCAGTGGTCTGATAAGGGTCAAGTACAGTAGAGTTATGACCTCCCTGGTCTTGGATGCAATGCCCCTGTTTATGAGATGTGCAGTGTAGAAGGCCCTCCTTACTACTATAAACACATGGTGATCAAAGTTTAGATTGCTGTCAACTGGTATTCCCAAGTATCACACCACTGTGTTTGAGCTTAGAGGGGTGCTATCTATATCATAAGTAGCAGGGGCTACTTCTTTGCCAAAGGGTATAATGAGGCATTTTTGTGATTAGTTCCGGTCCATTGTCCTGGCACCAATCATTTGTCTGTGTCAGATTGTACTAAGATCAAAAACTGTTTTTTATTACTGACATTTACATTTTCAGTCCCTTCATTGTCCTCTTAAACACTAAAGACAAAGTAGGAATTATGCTTTAGAATGCATCCAGCAGTTTAACAGAGTCAACAAGCGCCCACTCTGTATTGAGCCACTTCTTACAGAAGCACATTTCTCATGTTTAAACTGCATCTCGTGGAAATGACACTTTGCAATTATTCCATTTACATCTTCTTCCTCCCACCCAACACTCGTCTCTTGTTCAAGTCCCTTGTACTCTTGATTTTTTAGTCCGCTCCTGGGCTTTTTTTTTCAATCACTTAATCATTTCCTATGGCTTTGCTATTTTCAGAAGAATAGAAAAAGGTGTCCCATTCAGTATGCTGGCTCACTCTTTGCTGGGTAAACTTTTTTACTTACTCCTTGGCCTGTTCTGCATCCAAAAAAATGTGATACTCCAGAAAAAAAAATATTCTAAAACAGCAGGCTATACCAACATGAATTTCACACCTGCCTCGACAGCCCCTTCCATTCCATTTTCTCTTCTAGCATAATTTTGCTAACAGCAGCTCTTTCTGCAGATGTGAATGCATCTTTACAAATATATGTCTTGGCTTCTTTCTCATGGCCATATTTGGTGCATACACTCGACGTGCCCTTTCAATTAACAAATCCCGTCGTGAAATAGCAGTACAGTTGCTTATTTGTAGTTTCATAAAATTAATGTTATCTATTCCTTCTACTTTCTCTGGTATAGTAAAAAATCCCATTTTTTTCTGTGTGCTTTATCTTCTAACTCTACTATTTTATGAAACAGTTCTTTTTGACAAGACTCAAATTCAACCGATCTTTCCTTTATTTCAGACGTATGCAGTTTTATCAGCTCATCTGAATAGCTGCTTAAAGCTTCTTCTGTTTTTTCCAGCTTTTTGTCATTTAAATTTATGAATTCTTTCTTCTTTCTTTTTAAACATCTTTGAATGCATTTGATTTATATTTTTCTTCTAAATTACTGGAAGCCATCTTCTGTACCAAAACTGAAACTTGATCTGCTTTTTGCTAAACAGCTGCAAGATTCTTTCACGCTTTCCTTTTTAATACCAAGAGAGCTGTAAAAAAACTGCTCTTCCAGGTGCAGCTATCTTGTAATCCAAAGAAAACAAAGGTTATTGTTGGTCGAAAAAGTTGGGCATTATTGCAGACCATTTATGTATACATTGGACATAGGTACAAAATGAAAAAAAAAATGGATGCATTAACCCATAAAATGTGCATTTAAACTACATGGTATGTAAGTCTGCATGTGTGTTATGGTCTTATTCTGAGCATAAATTGAAACCACTGGGACAAGTCTGGTTGAACTGTGTAAACGATAAATAAAAAGGACAAGCTACTGTTTCAGATAATCACTTTGCAAACTCCACTAAAACAACCAGATATCTTGGGCAGATATGGCTGTGTGACATTTTGGTAGGATATATAAAATTCTGCTATCAGAATATTTGTTTGTTTGTTTTGCTGGACTGAATAATAAAAATGCAGCGTGTAATCAAAATGGGCAGTCTAATAATGCTGAAGACATGCAGAAAGAATTCATGACAGAGAGCTGTGAGGTTGTGCATGAGAGAATACAGAACATTACAGATAACGTGCTGTGTGAATATTTGTGCAATGCTAAACTACAGCAATTCAAAGGCAGCCAAATGTAATATGCAGAATGCAGATCGCAAGGAAACAAGTTGGTATTCAGAAATTAAATAACCTACTGGTACAATGAAATGCAGTAAAAATATGTGTGTGATTAGAATTTCGCAGCAAGTGCATGCCAGAAGCATAAATGAAAGTACAACAGCTGCAACTCCTGGAGGACGGAATAGGAATGGCATTCTGAAAAGCATTTCTGACCTCTTTGGGGGCTTTCATTGTCTGCAGCATAAATAGCATATAAAGATATCAAAAATATAATCTGAAATAGTTCCTGTTATTCGTGGTGCACATATAGTACTTGTTCCAATAAAAGCTAAAACTGTGCAATAATTAAAATATGCAGAGTTACTAGGAGTAATAGTCAAGCAAAAATAATGTACAGAATGAGTTAATAGTATGGTGACTGTGATAAAGCTATGCAAGGTCAGAATTAGTGTTGATAAAAATGGTCCTAAATATATCAAGAGAGAACATTATCCTCTTTAAACTCTTGAAGAATGGTTGTAACCATGCTTAATGCCAGATACTTTTCAGCGCTTTCTGCAAAGCAGGGTTTTTGGCAGTCCAAGCTGGATGAAGCCATTTCTAAATTGTCTGCATTTAATATGCATGTAGACAAATGGAATGTCATCAGTACCAGAGGTGTTACAGTAAGCTGTAGCAAACATGACAGATGAGACTAAATAAGAGTAGTTAACATTACTGATGAGAAAGTTTGGGACTGCTACAAAGTAGGAACATGAATGATAACTAATTAAACTACTTGCCAGACTTATATCACAGAGTCTGAATCTCTGCAAAACCATATTTCAAACAGAGGTCACTTGTCTGAAGTATATGGATCATGTGTTGACTGAGAATGGTCTACAGCCAGATGCTGGTAAAGTTCATGCAGATGTGAATTTTGGAAAAAAAACTACTGACAAGTCATATCCTATACGATTCACAAGAATGGTACAGTATCTCTCAAAGTTTGTAGCACACTTGTCAAAGATTAACATATCACTGAAAACACTACTAGAGCATGGTACCATATGGTTTTGGTGAGCACATGAACAACAAAGTTCTGAGTTGCTAAAGAGGTAAATAACCACAGCAATAACTTTGAAATACTATGACATGACACTACCCACAACCCTATAATTGGATGCAAGTCAGCAAGGGTTAAAGGTAAAAGAAAGAATATTTTTTACTTGTGAAGACTGCACAGAATGTCATTAGCACTACAGAAGTATGACATCACAGGTACCCTCAACAGACAGTATAAAAGGAATATGAAGAAGACCTGCATGGATTGTAATGCAATCGTCTGCAACCACTGATGATTTATAAGACTGCTGCAACAAATGACGTAGAGCTACAATTACCTTGAGATGTCATCACAACAGAACAGTTGAGTGGAATCAAGTAGTTATATCCAGTACTCAAGCATAATTTTCCTTTAAGAAAGAGCTGTTATGTGTACAAGGTCTGACTTTTAAGAGTGGTCCCATGATTATGTGTGCACTGTTGTCATCAAGTGCTGATGAAGCTGCACGAGTTACATGTTGGGACAAGGAAATGCCAACACAAAGCACAAGACATAAGGTATCAGTTCAACTGTTTGTACAGACTGAGCAAAGGAGTATTTGATTGTGGGCTATGAACCAGAATCAAAAAGAAGACCTAATGTTTCATGAAATTCTTTCACTGCCTTTGCTGAAGTTAGGTGCTGATTTTTCCCGTACATGAATTTCGGTCTTTCACTGTATGTAGGTTACTATTCCAAGTATCCTGATATTGTTCATAGATTTATAGTCATCAATATTCCAAGGCTACTGAGTCTTACAACTACTCATGCCTTGCCGATACCATCTGTCAGGCACAACTCCTTCGTGTGTGTGTGTGTGGGAGGTGGGGGTCACACCGGTCAATCCCGGGGTAAATTTGAGGGTACCCCTCCAGGTCCCTGCTTCTAGTATTGGTCAGTCAAAAGAAACAAAAGCACAATTGATAGCAGTGTTGAAATCCACATTTTCAGGACATGTAATACCTGAGCAAGTACTGTCTGATAATGGTCAATGATTTTCAAACCAGGAATGTCCATAGTTTATCAAAGCATGGGAATTCAGACACATACATTTGATTCCATGATAACCCTAGTCAAGTAGTGAGAATGTTCCAAAAAGTAAAGAACACCCTGAAATTATTTTATTATTCCAATCAAACTACTTCTTAACTTAATTAGAGTGCAGGAGTGCAACTCTCTAGTCCTTAAGACTTTTACCAGCACAACGTTTAAGGCAAAGAAATTTAAGGTTAAAACTTCAGACTTATTCCCATTATTAGTTGTAGAGTATAGACAGCCACCATTAGAGTCATTACAAAGAAGACAACCGAAGCAGAAAATGTTCTATAACAAAATGATAAAGCAATTAATTATCTGTTTTGAATAAGGCATAAAAGGTTGAGGTGGTCCTTGACTGGAATTTTGATCACAGACTAGCAAACCGAGCTAGTACTGTTGTTTATCTGAGCAGCTGAGATTGTGCATTGCGCATGATGATGCCATGTTGTGGTATAGAAGGAAATGTACTCAACTACTACACTTTCCTAAAATAGATTCATATGCAAATCAGAAACCAGACAGGCTAATCAGGACTTACCAGAAAGTGTAATGAGATCTCTTCTGAATTTATTGACTCAGTCCTGAAGCATGTTTTGATTTCAGTCTTTTGTAAAAGCAAACTCATTGAGAAAAGCCGAAAGACAAACAACAACAACAACAACAGTAAAAGCGAACTTGTTCTAGGGTGGCTGATGCTGTCAATCTGAGTAATTATTGCCAAAATATGGACAGTTGTAAACCAGATTGTAACTGTAATTACTATGCTAGAGTTAGATGCCCTAGTAAAAAGCTTCTTAGATTTTCTAGCTGTGAAGAATTCCTAACAGGTTTCAGTGCATGAAATAATGCTCATTGTGTTTGGCATATAACTCACACAGATACAGAGCTAATTAACAAAAACTGTAAGTACTTGTATAAATGCACTTACTGGTAAAGAGGATAGTAGTTTCAGAAAACGGGGGTAATGGGGCTCAAATTAAGCATGTGCCTTAATATTTCTTTAACGGAACAAGTAAATGGGAGTGTGAGTCATGTGATCTGTGATATGGCTTCAGACTACAGCAGAGCTGAAGGGGAAGCATACCATCTTTGTTGGCTCATACAGCTTTCCTGAACTACATGTATGGCTTTGCAAGCTAACCTAAATTTCTTTACAGATCTGACAAACAGCAAAAATAGATGATCCACACCACCAGGCTGATAAAAAACAGTAGTTTAATAAAATGCAGTAGATAATAAAATGCAATAGGTTAACGCTTTCAGCTTTAAAAACATCCTTCTTCAGACAACATACAAAAGTTATGAACACCTTTTAAAATACATAACAGCCAATCAAAGACTCAGTAAAAAGACCTCCTCTTTTTTAAAAAAGGCTTGATAGGAATGACACCCTTCAGGCCAGGTGCTCTATCAGCACCCAGATTGATTATCCATCTAGTTTCACTGCATTCTGTTATATTTCTCAAATCACCCCCCCCCCCGATTGGATGAATAACCTGCAAAACCATAAAAGAAAATACATGCCCAGGGTACTGCTTTACATGCTGATACAGGGCATTATGTATATTGGCTGTACGTATAGCTGACATATGTTGTAATGACCTGTCTTTCAATTTACAATTCATTTTACCAACATGAAATGAACAACATTGCATACAGTCAGCCAGGTATGTAATATTGCTGGTCAAACAGTCAGCATATTGTTTCAATGAATATATCCTGGTGGTCCGGATCATCTGTTTTTGTTGTTGGAATTTGCTGTGAAGCTGGACCTTAAGTATGAAGTCTACAATTGTGTTTTTTGGCTAGATCTGATAAACAGCACAGTTTTCTCAGAAGTGCTTGCACTCAGATGAGCATTTCATTTGTGTCAGAGCACAAGAAACAGAATAATCATGCATGGACATTTCCAGAAAATGTCTTGACCTTCCCAAATGCATTTAAATGCAAATGCTTAAGTAATAAACTCTTTCAACAGATCTCATTGTGTTACTGAATAGTACAAGCAAAAACAAGCTAAAGGACAACACAGTGTTTATACACGCACTATTCTGAGTCTGGCACGTTTCATTCATGCACTATTGACTCTGATTTGTTTTTCATTTTCACAATGCACACAATAATTGAGTCATAAGTAACAGAATGTTCAGAAATTTTAATATACACAAATATATTTATTCTGAAGTACTTGTCCTCTGTTGAATATTCCATATGTTTCAGTAAATACTGAAGTGAAACACTCTCAGCACTATATTCACTGACAGATGGTTTTCAGCTACCACTGATAGCCCCACCCCATACATATAAACGTGACATGAAACTAAGCAGTTACGCACTTCTCTGGCTCTCATCAGTGCAATAGCAAGCAGCAAGTAAAAAGGGTTGTTAGTATAAGCCTCATTCTGTGGTATTAGTCATATTCTGTTATTGTTCCTTAATGTCACAACAGTAGGCTACAAACTCAGATCCTTGATTCTAAGTTCACAGTTTTGAGTATTTGTATGCTATTGTTATTATTATTATTATTATATTGCTTTTTATGTAATTTATTACATCATACTGCTCACAAACACACGTAGTTCGTGGACCACTGTGGTTGCCTGCAGCCTCAAACTATCCATGATAGAAATGCCTGACACAAGATGAGAACAGAATGTTCCAGAAGCAAGAAGAGATTATAGAAACACATCAATCAAGTTGTGAAAAAGTATTTGATGTATTTTTAGTACAGTGTTGTGAACCAGACAGATTGCTTGAAAGTTAGGTCACATACAGCCGTCCCTTCTTCCAGTACAACCCAGAAACATTTTGGCAATGCTGATTGGACAATAAAGCTACAACAATATATATATATATATGCCTGCATGCTGTGTTTCACATGAAGAAATCTGAATGGTCAGGCAACTTTGTGGCATTATGGATGATCATCCAAATGATTCCTTACAGTACATAGTGCATGTCTTGCAAAAAGTCAGAATTCCAAACCTCATACCCCTCACAAAAATAACACAAAACCATGAGATACAAAAAACACTGAGTCATATATTTTTTCATTCATTCCCTGACACCTGCTTTATCTAGGGTGAGCATTACTTATCCCAACAAGCAGTGAGCATAAGCAGACAACCTGTCCCGGACAGGACACTAGTTTGTTGCAGGATGTTTGTACATGCTGACTCACGTATGCATGTTATGAACACCTGTGAGAAACTTAAAGAACAATAAATTACCTAATGGCATGTATTGTTGATGTGGGAGGGAAAAGAAGCATCCAGCAAGAACCCCACAAAGATGCAGGGAGGGCAGGCAGACTACACAAAGGGCAAAGTAGCTAGAGACTAAACTGGAGTACCGAAAGTTGTGAGGAAGCAGTGATATGCACTACACCACTGTACCACCCCTCCCAAAGAGAAACATCTAAAACAATCCAGTCAAATTTTGTGTGTATGTGTGTGGAGGGTGGGGTGTGCTGGTCACAGCCACTGATGATAAAATGCAATGCAGAAGATGCAATCTAAAGCTTTAAGTGTACAAAGTAAGTAAATGTATGGGGGGCATGATCTCAGGCCACCAGTGAACCCAGTTCAGTTAACAGTCTGGGTAACAGAAAGCAAGCCAAGAGTAGAAGAAAAGAAAACAGCTGATGGCCAACTCAGTTTCCCAAGGGAGGGAATAGAGAATTTCTAAGAGATCCTTGGAGGGCATAGGACAAACTCATGTAGAGTAGCAAAAGCTGACTGTAACCTCTATTTGTCACAATGTTTTATAAACAACATAGATCCGATGCATGGGTCTACAGCCCGATCCATGATCTGTTTACTTAGACTGATTCTAGAAAATGCACCACATGATAAGACATTTCTGCTAGCTAGACATTTGCATATTTAAAGATATACATCATATTTGCTACATCTCTCCTTTTTTCTAGTTGTAAAATATACTTATTTTACCAATGTTTTTATTCATGCTTATCCTTTTTAAAAATGTCTTATTACTAAGTATGTCATGGGTTTTTAAACTGAACCATATCTATATCTCTACATATTCAAAATGCATTTTAATAAATGCAACTTTTCAGTCCAGTATGATGACCTACATTTAATCTGTCTATTTACTTGTTTGATTTCTTCAACAATCATTCAGATCTAGAGTATTTAATAGGCCTGTTCTCTCTGGACACCTGATCTTCTTTTTGACACAGTTCTTGCTGCACAACAGCATTATTTATAACACAACCTGAGGAGCCTTTCTCGAAGCATCTTGGCTATCATGCCTCTCAAAATTCTGTGTTTTCTTGCAACAGTACTACACATGTCACTTCTGGTTGCTCTTATTCCTTGAACTTTGGGATCCTCCTATAACGTTTTCAGTCTCCCCATAAAAAACATAGTGCACGCCACCCCAGTTCAAATGCTTGATCATTTACTTCAACCTTAGACTGCAAACCTTCCAATGGCTCTTGAATTCTTCATTCAATATTAAATCTTGAAGTCTTCTGCAGTTTCTTTTATAACATAATTTCTTATTGTGTCGTCTTTACAACACTTTCTTTACTTTGTATTGATTTTCCAGCTTTTGCAATTTGCTTTTCAATCTCTTACCCAGTAACATTTAAGATGTAAAAGAGTAAGTCTCAGCAGTACAATATTCCTATATTCTAGAATTATTGAAAGATGGCAGTCCTTGCAGTTTTTGATAGTGCTCTTATGTTGTGGCATTTTTTCATGATATGGACAGTTCTCTTTACTTTTCCATTAGATTAAGATTGAACGCACGTTCAAAATCCTGCTCATGTACAAGTCTTTTGAATTCCTAACTTTTGCATTTGGACAGATGTCATATATGACAACATCAAGCATTCCCTGTCTTGAGAATATAGACCTGTAATCACATTTGCATTTGTTTTGTCTGCTAGCTTTATTATTTTAGGGAACTTGAAATAATAATCCACACATACAAGACACATGACTACATTGAACTGATGCAAAACTGTGCCCTCTATGCCCCACACACAAGGATACTCTTCACTACAAGGGTAACCATGAAGGATATCAGTTAATAGCTCTTGCCAGGCTGTTGTTGTTGTGGTGTGTATTGCATGTAGCACAACTATGTAATATTTGTTGTGTATAAATCAACAAACATAACCAATACTTTACATCTTTTGCTCTTTCTTTGCACTTTACTGTTTGCAGATGTATCGTGTCCAACAGTTTTGCTCATTTGATTGGGACTATTATTTTCTCAGTTTTGAATGTTAAGCCCTGAAGACAATTTACTTCTTCACTGAATGAAAAATAAAACTAAATTTCTTTACTGAGAATGTTCTCTTCGGATAGCCTCACAATGTAATGTCTTTCAGGAACTGCATTTCTTAATCAGTATCAGCACATCTATGGAATTATTTTACTTATTTTATTTATTGCATTTGGTACCAAAATATTCTAACTGGGCAAAAACAAAAATGTCCCTTTTCAGGAGAAGCCCAGGTAGAAAAGCTCCACAGTAGTTGCAAGTTAGGCAAAACAGACACTTTTTTACATAGAGAAATGAGAGTACAATTCACTCAGAATGGTTAAGTTAGGCAATCACAAACAGTTTTGAAAGTATACATGGTTCAGATATAGTGCAGAATATTTAGTTGCTAGACTTGTGTAATTAAATATTTATATACAAAATATTATGTGTTGAAAGTGGGGAAGAGAGGAGTGAGAGTCAGTTAATCCAGGCAGGGATAGAACAATGTAGAAGGTGTGATGGGAGTATTGGGGAGGAACAGAAAAAAAGGAGTTAGGGGAGTAGAGATGAAGGAAGATTTGCTAAAGGGGAAAAGAAGAGGATACATTAAGGAAAGTAGATGATAGATTAAGGGATAAAAAAATGGCAGTTTGATTAGTGATAGTTTAGGAGTGAGTGGAATGGTTAGGTTAATAAGTTAGTGAAGTGTCAGGGAATGGCTTAACAGAAATGGAGCATGAACATAGCCATGTGTCAGATAGATAATATTTTAGTTTAGTTTTGGGGGTTTTAGTATTTTTAGTTTGTCTAAGAGCAGTGGGAACAGAGTTCCAGATTTTTGAGGCATAGGTGGAGTACAGTGTGTCACCTGCAGTGTTCTTAGATTTACTTGCTGTCAGTAGCTATATGTCAATGCAGCACAGACAGTTATCTACTGGAGTTATATTGTTTGAGTATGTTATGTAGGTTTGGGCACTCACTGGGTGGTATTTGAGTTTCAGGTTAGTTACCAATTGTGAGTGAATTGTGGAGTCTTTTAGCTCAACCCACTGAAGAGGTTTTATTGGTATACAATGCTGAGTCTTATAGCTGTTGTTAGAGGCAGATTTGGCTATTTTATTGTAACACTGATATAGGGAGGACAGTAAGGTGGATTGTAGTTTGATAACAATGGGTGTAGCATAATGCAGAACAGGAAGAATGAAGGAACAAGCTATGGTTGTTATTGCATCTGTCATTGGTAACTGCAATATTATCCAAAGAATCTCTAGGACTTATGCTTTTATTTCACATTTACGTCATACTTTTGTAAATTATATAACACACTGAGCAATTTCAGATGTGCCTTGTGCAAAAACTTTTGGAATGTTTATGGTCTGATTCTACCTGAACTTCTTTATCATAGACATATTCATGGAGTTTTGAATATCCACTCAATATTGTTAACATTTTCTTTACTTTTTCTATTTGTGCATATCTCTTATGTGTATCTGTAAATGATCTTGAACCATGGGTAGTCTCACAGCTCCTGTATCATTCAGAAGAGCATCCATTTACAGAACAACTTGCATATTGAAACCATAGTATGTTCACACTGGTAAATCTGTAATTAATTTCTTCAACATCTCAAAACTCTGTTCTTGTCCATAGCTCCACTTACAGACTACATGTTGTTCTAACACCTTTCGTAGAGGTTTATCTCAAATATAATAGATACAGATTTTGCAAGACACTGTGTCATTCCTGTAAACTTCTGTAATGTCTATTTGTCTTCTGCCTTTGGTATTTGCAAAGTTGGTCTTTTTTGTATCAGCTTCAGTCCTCTGATATCGGAATATAACCCACATATTTCAAACTTGAAACTCTTGTTTTACATTTGCTTTCAAATAACATGAAATTATGTTATCTTAAATTATTTAGCAGCTACATCAGTCTCTTATGACATTTGTATGCTGAACCCTAAACTGAGTAATTGATTATTTTTAAAAATACATTCCAAGTCTTCAGCTATTTGTGCAAAAGCTCCTTGGAATATATCTGATGATGCTGAAATATCAAATAGGAGTATAAAGAAATCTCTACCTTTCAAATGTTGTATTAAAAGTACATAATTTAGAGATTTTTGCAGAAAGCCCTGGTTTGCCTATTGTACTGAAAAGAACTCAGCACTTGGTCATGTAGAGGCTATTTCTTCAATTGCAATCAATGAACAATGCTTTTGTTTAGTTACTTCCAACATGAATGATCAAAACATGGTCATTCACAAATCTGATCATTGATCACAACTGAACAAGGGCTCAACTAACCTACAGACCATATGTACTCATCAAAAATGTGTTTTGTATGGGAGCAACCTCCCTTGTGTGGGGGATTCAACATCCTACATACCTCCCCTATTAATACTGCCATACAACAGTGCAGAAGGGATAAAATCCCCAATACAACACATAGTGGTCTCACACAAACAGTGGTCTTGCACTGCATACATTATAATGAGACACCATTTTACAAGCAAGTGTAAATTAAAACAGTTGTGATTTAGTAGTCAATCCTGATCAAGCCGGCACTAACAGGGAACCATTTAAATGCTTTCTCAGATTTTTAGGATCAATATAGATATGAATGTGTCTTGTTTCACAAGAGTAATGTCAATATCCATCCATTCCATTATCTCAAAGTGCTTCATTATATTATCTGTAGTTTTTTTGCAATTTCACTCACTCTGCATACATCCATAGCTTTTAAGAAGGTCAGCTCTACTTCTTTTAACAATAATTTCTGAACTACACTATAATTGTTGTTATTCTGTCTTTTCCTCTTCTTGAAATTTAAGAGCCCTAAATACCTTCAAGCTTTTTTCGCACTATTTTTCAGGCTTTTCAGTTATTCCACTCATAGTGAGGCAAGAATTGAATTCCTGGACCCAATGCTTCCAGTTTTCTGCTAAATTGCCTTGCAGTGAGAGAATTGTTGATAGTTATGGTTTGCATTTTTTTTATGATTCCTTTGTAGCTTTATGGCACTATGGATTGTGGTACTGTTTTTGAACATGTGATGCATTATTGTGGTTTTAATGTCACTGTTTTCAAGTGATGTGCCTGTTGCATCTCAGGGTAATCTCAGAGGTAGATGTCAGGGATAATTTCTTTTGGTCTCCCCTTCAAATATGGGCATATCCATCAATTTGCATACATTGAAAACGGGTACAAAGGCCTTTGAAAAGTAACTATATTAAGTCAAAAATCTGGACACCTAATTAATATACAGTTTAAATTCTGAATAGTGCATACCTCTTCCTACTACAAGTAGGATTATGGGATACTACTCAGAAAAACAAGTTTTAAAAACTGCAAGTGACAAAATGCTAAACATATTATGAACAACATAATGCAAAATTTGAAGATTTTAGTAAAGGATACTGCAAAAGTCTGCCTTACAACACCATTTATTTTTTGCTTCTGAAAAAGGAAGATGTAAAATGTGGGTCTTGTTTCTTTAAATTATTGGTACCACTGGTATGTTGCCATCTTGTTTCCTTTATACTAAACAACCTTAAATCATATGTGTTGGGTGGTGAGGTTAAGAAAATCATGTGAAGGGACAAATCAAACCTGAAAATGGCTACATCATGCAGAGGTTCATAGGTTCATAGGTAGGTAGGTAGTAGGCTATCAGCCCAAGGGCCTAAGTAAGCCTAGCCAACAAGGTTCCCCAAGAAAGTTGTTTTCCTGTACCCCTGTTGAACAGAGCCACAGAAGTGATCCCTGGGGTGCATTTCCTATTTCCCATCCACTTATCAAGATTTTTCTTGAAGAGTGCTAATGAGGAACTTTGCTTGACATAAATGGGCAGCTTGTTCCAGAGTATGGGAAGTCTCTGGGACAGGAATCTATTCATCCAGCATGTCCTGTTTATTGTGGTGACAAGGTTTCAGTCCCTACAGAGTGTAGCTTAGAGGGATTGGGATTTCTTTAGGTGCAGCATGTCCAACAGCTCTGGGTTTGACATAGCTTTATATGTTAAGCAGAGATCACCTCGGAGTAAGCGATATGCTATGGAGTAAAGCTGGAGTTTTTTGAGGCGGTCAGTGTAGGGCATTTGTTTGAGGCCAGTAATCCTCTTTGTGAGGTACTTCTGTGACCCTTCCAGCTGCTTTCCACTAGTGTTAACATTCAAATGAAATACCAAACAGGCTTTAATTGTGAACAAATGTTTTTATTTGTCTGTCTTGACCACTGCTGTAACAACACAACTGAGACATTAACATCATCAACATAGATTTCCATCTAACAGGACTGTTCTTTTGAGACAGAAATAGCATCATCAATGCTCTTTTTAAATTTGAAAACTTTTATTTGGCTTCTTCTGTCCATTACAGACTATCAGTGTCCTTGTTTGTTTCTTTTAATAAACGGTTGTGCTTGGCTTAGATAATTATCTGTGAATTCCCTATGGAAATTCACCAGACCTATCCATTTCCTAAGATCATTAATCAAATCTGAAAGAAGAACATCCTGGATAACGTTTATTCTTTGCAAGATTAGATAAAAGTACAAATATCCAATAAAATGCCAAAGTCCAACCTGAGCAAATAAATAAATGAAGAAAACAAAGCAAGGTTGAACACTGCTGACAGCTTAAAAACTTCTTTATTCTTAAAATCACGAGATAAGCGCTTTCGGGATGACCCTT
The DNA here is from genome assembly GCF_019279795.1 of Protopterus annectens. Taxonomy (NCBI): domain Eukaryota; kingdom Metazoa; phylum Chordata; order Ceratodontiformes; family Protopteridae; genus Protopterus; species Protopterus annectens. The sequence continues at coordinate 1,947,855,229 of NC_056743.1, forward strand.
CTTCAGATAAATAAAATGAATGAGATGGTCTACTTATATACATAATAAAAGCCAATCACATTCAACTAAAAACAAACACATTCAATGAAATACCTGCCTATTTTTCAAAATAGGCTTAATAGGTATAAATTCATTTAACCCAGGCTTCCTATTGGCCATTGAATTAGCAATCCATTTAGTTTCTATTGTTTCAGTTTGAAGCATGATATCACCCCCCCTGATGCTACGTCTAACATTTACAATGACCCTAAATTTAAATGTATGTTCAGGAAATAAAGTCACATGCCTACACAATGCATTTCTTTCATCATTATTCCTAATGCTGGAGAGATGCTGAAGGATCCTTATTTTAAACATGCTATTTGTCTTGCCTACATAAAAACTTTGGCATTGACAACACTCTGCTAGGTACACTATGTTAGTGGTGCGGCAGGTTGCTCTTCCTTTAACGTGAAACACTTTATGGGTAATGGGATGTGTGAAAACAATATCTTTATTTATATAGGGACAAGCTTTGCATGATCCACAGTTATTGGTTCCTGTTGTGTTGGGTAGAGCATATGATACTTTGCAAGATTAGCCAATGTCTATTATCAGATACTTCTGCTCCTGTGATCTGCACAAACTTTCGCTATCAACATTCATTTTAAAACTTGCTCGTAGGAAAGCTGCTCAGAAGCTATGCAAAATCAACATGCATTCCACTGTAGTCTCAGTTTTAATCAAAATATCATCAATGCATTGCAACACATTTGACAAATTCAAAGTATTCAGTACCCCTGACGATAGTTGATGAAAATGAACAGAAGACCTATGAAAATCCTGTAGCAAGTTAGCATTCAAATATTGCTGATTTCTGAACATAAAAGAAAAGTATAAAGCTGACTGAGGAGGTAAAGGCACTGCAAGGAATCCATTCCCCAAAATTAACCCTGAAAACCCTTTTGCTTTTTGATCAATTAATATCAAGTCAGGCATAGAAGAAACCAAATATGCCACTTGCAATGTGCATTCATACGTTAGTCTCAAATCTATCATCATTCACCATGAGACAGCTTTATTTTTCACTGCCCAAACGGGACTGTTAGACGGTGGATTATCTTTAACAATGATCCCCTCTTTTTCACAGTCCTTAGTAGATTTGCATATGCAGACAACCAATTTCCCTCGAATTCTGTATCACTGCTAATATGTCAGTAGTGTTCCCTGTTCTGCTCGAACCACTTGAGCGACAAGACAATGAACAAGTTTTTCACTTTGCCCATAACTTTTTGACTTCACTGATCCTGCCATAAGATCTGATTCTTCATACCCTGTATTATTTCCATTTCGACCAACATTTTCATTCCTATGATCATTAAGGATAAATGTGGATTTATTCAAAACTGTCATCTCCCTTTTCAGGGTTGCCATACTCATTGTGAAAACATAGCACTAAAAGCTCACCATGGTATGCAGAGGTCTGAGAACCATCAACTCCAAATAATGCAATCACAGTCCTCTGTTTTAGGAGGTAACTTATATCTGGTAACAGCTGCATGTGTCCTCCCAGGCATTCCATCCACCCATAACCTTACAAACAGTTGGCCATCTTTCTATGCATCTGTCCTTCCAGGGCATTCCATCCACCCATACCCTTACAAACAGTTCGCCATCATTCTATGAGTCTGAATTGGGAAGATCAACGCTAACTGCATTATCATCTACTTCACCATCACCTGTAGTATAGCAGTGGATGGATGAATGGATGGATCCTGGGCACTCATTTTTGAAGAACTTCCTGTTTGCAATATGAGCACAGAATTAGTTGGGTTTTTTTGTAGCCTTTTAGCATTTCATCCTGGGCACTCATTTTTCAGTGATGTTCCTATCTGATGTAGAAGCATAGAAACTTTAGTTTGTCCTTCTTTTTTTTAGGTCCACATGATCATCACAATTGCTCTCCTTCCTGTATGTAGCTGACCCATTCATTCCTCCATTAGGGTGGCAGCCTTCTGACACTGGTAGCTATACTCAGATTTCCTCCCAGATTTCTGAGTTCTGTACTTACTTTTTTATAAACTTCCCCTTTTATATCCTTTTTTTGCAGACTTCCTATGTAAAAAAAATCATATTTCCACATTAATAGTCACCTCATGTTTACTTGTGTCCTGTTCCACCTTCCAACAAGGTATGTTCCAGTGATCATTTCACTTCAGCCGCATCCTGAGGAAACACAAACACTAGAGCAAAAACAAAGAAAAAAACTGTCCTAAAATAGAAATTTATATGAATTTACTCTTGTCCTTTTGGCCTTTTTCCCCTGCCTAACTTCAACGTTTGCAACTGAGCTTTTAACCTTTATGTTACATGGGTAGTTACCAAAAGTATGAGGGTCTATATCATGTTGTTGAACTTTTAAAAGTTCGAACACCATATGGTCGACACCATATGTTCGAACTTTAAAAGTTCAACAACATGATAAAAAAAAAGCACAAAAAAATTGCCTGAAGGTTGCAAGCAGGGGGGCAAGCCCCCTAGCATCACCCACACCCCCTGCTACTTAAATATACCAACTCTGAGATCACACTACATTGCAGGAAAGGGAAAGCTTCCCTTACGGAGATCTCCATTGCAACGTTCAAGATTTTACAATTTCGAACGTATGGTTTCAACCATATGACGTTCGAACTTGTAAAAGTTCGACAACATGAAATGGACCCAAAGTATGAGCTCATGGATCCAAGAGGATAGGATAAGGTTCATTCACATGGTCACTAAGGTTACTATCTCTGACAGACTACAGAGCTCAGAAGTCTGGGAGGAAACTGGAGTACAGCTACTGTGCCTTTGGATTAAGGATATGATTAATGAAATCAGATGACTCCACACTAGTCAGTCATGACATAGGCAAACCTGTGCCAACATTCAGTGGTACTGTTTGTTTTGTTCGGAATGCAATAAATTAGCAGATCAACTATAACCAATGAGGAAATAGGTTGGAAGTCTAACATACTCTGTTAAATACAGAATGGCTATGTAATGAATTGTGTTTTTATAAAGTACATGACAGAAATCCTTTCACTGCACAAATACAAACAAGCAGTAAAAAAAAATTTACAAACAAGGTGTTGTAAAAAGAGGAAAATAAAAAAGTCCACTCAATGTGGTGAATGCATGGAACGAACTCCAGGCAAATGTATATATGTGCACATTGGGGGTGCTGAAAGAGGAAGGCAGAGACTCAAGAAATTCAACTAGGTATGAGAGCCTTGGAAACAGGGGACATGCGAAATACCAGAACCAGCAAAAGAAGTACGCCAAGTCATCCTTATTTTCCATTTGATTAAACGTATAATAAACAATGCTAATTTCATAATTGACCTGTGAAAAATCGAGTCCCATGAAGAAGGAAAGAACAGTGCTGGTAGGCATACCTCTCAACCTTTTAGAGCAGGAAATCTGGACAAAGACAAATAATGGGGGGACAAAGGCCTAAAAATAGGGACACCTTTTAAATATTGCTCTTACAAACTTAGAAAGTGGATGGAATAACGGGTTATGCATTAGCATGAATTTTCTGAAGGATATAGAGTCCGAAACTCAAATGTGTGGCATTATATTCTGAATCAGACGTCAATGATTTGCCAGTGATTTGTCAAAAAAACACAATTTTATGAGAAACAGACCAAAAATATGAGGCAAGAATCTGGACATTCTGTGAAAATCTGTACAGTTGAGAGGTATGCGAGAAAATCAAACCATCAACAACAACCTACGAACAACAACAACAGGTAAGGTCCTTTGATTTTGTAATAGACATGTAAACATTAGCCCATTACTCCTTTAAGGCATGGCAAGATTCAGAAGTGTGTGTACTGCTTAATTAACATCTTTAGAACCCTGCTTAAACCTTCCCTGCATCCATTACTTGTTAAGAAAGCAAACTGCTCATTCCAGGACCAGCAGCAACATTTTCCTTTGCCTTGCTTCCTAGCAAGCATCTTTTTTATTTTTATTTTGATGAAATAACACAATAATTTAATACATTCATAACATTCAATAACTATTTACAGTATTTACATTCAGCCCGACAAAAAGGATTCAGATAAAAGCATTTGTAGTTAAATAATAAGTTACTATATAAACTATGATAGTTAGGAAGAGTTTGGTTCCATCTGTAGAATATCAATCAAATTCAAAACTTACCGCCACTATTTTAACTGCATAACTGTGAATGACAACAGTTGACACCTATTGTTCTTTTTGTATAACTGCAACTTGTAGTTAGAAGATGAACACTTTTTCTGCTTCCAATTAATTATTTATCTTTACAACTAATGAACAGCCATAAGAAAGTATATCTACATTTTTCGAATTTTCCAGTATGTAAATAAAATTTGAAAAAGTGTATCTGTATGTAAAGAACTCTGCCCACAAAAAGAATACTTTATAATGCATACTTGGGAAGAAACCAATCACAACAGTTTACACGTGCATTCCTAGACATTTCAGAAAAGTATGCTAGAAAGGCATTGCAGCAAGAGGTTCTCTCATTCGATTCTCGGCTGGAGCACCTTCTGTGTGGAGTCTGCATGTCCTCCCCGTGGTTGAGTGGCGTTCGAAAGACATGCATGAATGGGCGTGCCTTTGTTGAAGGTTGGGCTGGCACCTCGGCACCGTAAAAATCAACTGCCAATCATTAGCGGACCGGCATTCTGCTGTGGTGACCCCTAACCGGGAAAAGCCGAAAGAAGAATAAGAACATGCTAGAAAGACATTCCTTAAACATTGATTTATCAACTTTGTGTTCTACATACAAGTCTAGGTTATTTGGTTAGAAATTAACATGTTTTCTACAATGACAACATTTACATGTCATGGATTTAAAATGCAAAAGTGGTTTATGCAAATACCTACCTATTTCTATATGATGCCTTTACTTGCTGCTTTCTGGTATTACGGCTAAGGTTACAACTGCAGATAAAGGAGTAATACAACCATATTTGTGCCCATGTACGAAGTATTTGTTAGTATGTATTCTGCCCTCAGACTGCTTGCAATGTTAACTTTCTTCTAAAGCATGTTACACTTAAATGGCAGTGGTGTTAAGCTTAGAGTTACAAAACAGAGCAATTCAGTGGCTCAGATAACCATTGTATGAAGCAATTCTGTGAGGTAACTCTGCACTCAAATTGTTTGCTCAGTTAATATTTCACAAGTGCTATGCTCAGACTTGAACACCACACTCGCCACTGTGTTCTTGTTGAATACACAGCCAAATGTAGTAATGGCATCTGGTAACTAGCTTGGATTGTGTCCCAGACAAACACAATACATTACCCAGTCCTAACAGAAGCAAACATCTCAGCTATTCTGTCTTGTAGTTCAGTCATTTTCAAACTAGCTTTTCTCTCTTCAAGGTGCAAAAGCCTTCTGCTAGTGCTGCTGTGACATCATACATCAGGCCAGAAAAATTAACTCAGTCGCTAGACCACACAGTTTGGCTAAATCCATTGAGCAAGCATGACTTGCAAAACAGGAAGGCCTAAAGAGAAGGGTTCAAAAGGTTGAATCCTGAAGCACTGAGTGGCCAAAGGATTCCTGACTTCTGGAATCATGATTGAAGCAATAATGCTTAAGAGTGTGAACCGATAACCAACTGGCTGTCAGCAGACAGTGTGGTATTCATTGGAGAGTTACCTCTGTTGTACAACTGTGGAGCTTTTATCCCAGACCTCCACTGAAAATGAGCTTTTAGTCCAGTCATATTATTCCTGGTTATATGAAAATAAATAAATATCTTTTATGCAGATTTTTGAAGCAAGTTGAGGAATCAGCATTTTCCAGTGGGCAGTTCACTGTCCTAGGCTCTCAGCCCACCATCTCCAAAATGTAGAATACTCTTTCTCTCTCATAATGTGGAACAAATGGATAAAATGAGGAACACGTACTAACAACTTACTAGGAGGATCACAGCCAAAAGAATGTCTCTCAACTGTAACTCATTTGGAATAAACTTGTTCTACACTGTTTCGCATTGAAAGGATCATTGTTCGAGACCTTTTCATTAATTAATATGATTCAGTATTATTTGCCATGAATAATTAGTCTAAAAAACATTAATAATGACTCTTGTGGTACTTGCTGCTGGGCTGCAGTCCTCTAATACAAAAAAAGAAAAAATAATAATGCTCAGTTTTTTAAATTCACTTTTTTTCTGTAAGATTTAATGTTTCCATTACTGACATTAGAACTATTTGCATGCACAGAGTTCTGAGACCTCCTGAAGTGCCCTGAAAAAAGAAAAAAGAAAAAAAAACAGCTTACTCTGCCTTCTTGGTTGTTTTCAGAACAGCCCAGCATTACACCTGCTCCATACAGAGAATAAAGTGATCACTTCTTAATACAGTTCTTCCTGCCTATTGCAGAAGGCAGTAACATCACAAAAAGTGGTTCATTGGGCTTCTGTAGGAGGCAGCGAGGAGCTATTCCTATTGGCTCAGGCTGCCTCAGGTGACTAAAACATCCTGAGACTGAAAAGAAGGAATTAATTTGTGTGCGAGTGCAGAGGCATGAACACAGGAATAATTTATTTATTTCTTGATTGGCATGTTACCTGCTACTGCCAGCATGTAGGAAGGTAAGTACTCGAACTGTCTGTGAATGTATATGTGTGTGCATGTATATATCAATAAATGTATATAAAAAGCAAGTAATTGCCCGCAAGTCAAAATCAACTTATGGCAACTCTGTGAATAGACCCCATAGGTAGTAGTAGGAGGTGTGGGGGGTGAAGGGGGGTTTGCCCCCCCCCCTGCAAAAATGTAAAGGTGAAGCTTTTTCTTTAGGTGTAGTGTTTTTGTTTAGTTTCAAAGTTTCAAAACTTCGATCATGTGGTCTTGGCCAAATGGGTTTCGAAGTTTTGAAATTTCGATAAAACAACATAGATATATATATAGATTCACTTCATACCACTGAAATGTCAAAGAACTGAAACTCAAAACACTGAAACTTCAAAATCTTGAAAACTCAAAACACTGAAAACACATTTCATACATATACTGAATTTAAACAACATAAATTATAGCACTTTCCACCAAGTGTAAGCAGGGGGGCAAGCCCCCCAACACCCCCTGATACTTAATATATATCAACTCCAAGATTGCTCTTCACTACACTAAGTGCAATCTTGGAGTTGATATATTTAAGTAGCAGGGGGGTGTGAGGTGCAGGCCCCCACATGGGGGTGCAGGGGGACTTGCCCCCGTGCTTACACTTGCTGGAAAGTGCTATGATTTATGTTTCAATGTCTTTGAAAGTTGTTGTGGAATATTTCTCCCCACGTCACCACTGAAAATGGGCCATTGGCTCAGTCAGACGTTCCCGGTTTTCAAAAGACAAATAAATAATTAAATAAAGTGACAGATATCTCATTTTTTCCTTTATGTGAACCTCCAAAAGAAAAGTCTTGCTGCACTTGTAGTCTGATTAATGCAGTTTGTTTGGTAGTAATGTAGTGAGCTGCAAAATATAAATGATAATTAGCAACATAAATAAATGTCATAGAACTGGAACTAAGTAATCCAACAAGATCCAGACAAATCTTATATTACTGAAACTATATCAAATGACAGGGCTGATGAGTCTTCTGTAGCTCTGAAGACTGAATTAGACTGGCCTTTTATAACTCTTATCTCAGAACTGTTCTCTCTTCTGGACTTCTGAAATGACTTCTGTCTTGAAAGTCTCTCTTTTAATACTAAAACCTTGTGAATTTCCCACTCAGTTTTACACACCTCCTTAACCTTGATTCCCAAGCTTGTACCATCTAAATAAGATATTATTTCAGGTGCCTGTCTCCTGTCTACTTTTGTCTCATCCTTATCTGTGCATTGGCCTGAATGTTATTTCAATGAGTTCATTTGTATCCTTCACTGAAACTATACTTACCAAAGATGCATGTAAAATGTGAAATATAACATGAAGATATAGGTCTGCTTTAAAATGGCTGCATTTCTGAGCCAATGCAAAGAGAATACTGTATTTATATATGATTTATTCTGGCAAAACTATATTAATGTGAACCCTTATCTTACAGTACATAAAGGAAATATCTGTCCCTGATTTTGGTCCTGTGTTCTGTTATAATTTAGCTTTCACCTTGATTTTAAAACTAAGATGTTGTGAGGTATTTGGCAGGAATGAGATTCATTGTGTTGTATACTGTATTCTGACAGCAGGGAGCTGAGAAAATAAATTCCTGTGTGGCAGTTATTTATGTATTTATTTATTAGTTCATTAATTTGATCACAATACTTATTTGAAGTGTAAAGTCATAGTCATATAAGTGATTGTAATTGATGGTCATATCTGGGGGCATAGATGCACTGAGCTGTCCCTAATTTTGCAAATTGTCTCTGATTTTTTTGTGTCATACTTTGGTCTGATTCCTCATAAATTTTGTGATTTTGCTAAAAAAATCAATGAGGATTGCAGTCACTAAGTAATGATGACAGACATTTTAATTTCATGTGTAATACCCTTCAAATATCTAAAGCAAAACCTATTCTAGCAAGTTTTAAGTATATGAAGGCAATAACTGTCAATGATGGGCCGTTTGTCCACTATTACTTTTTAGCTTTTTCCTTAATTCTTGAGATAAGCGGTTGTCACATATGTTAGGAGGGGTGTGTTGTGTTGCACATTTCATTTTAACAGCATTGAGCTGAGAAGATAAATTCCACAAGGGTTTCCTGTGGATGAAAATAATTGTCACTGTTGTCTTTTAATCAAGTTAAGCAGTCATTATTCTGGCTGTATAGAAGGAATCTATGTGTGAAGCTAGCTGGAATACTGTACTATGGCTATTTTAACAGTCAGCTATCTTAAGTATGTGCATTCAATAAAGTGTCTGTAATTGCTGACTATGAGGTTTGTCTGTGATGAAAAATGACTAAGTATGTGTGGGAGAGGGGTTGCAGTGCAACTAAAAGTAGCAGGTAAGCCATAATGTTTTACATATTCCATTACAGTTCAACATCTGCATTCTAATCAATAACAGTGACAGTCTGAGTAGGATGTGTGTGATAACAAATGATCAATGGCAGAATGTAACATCAGTTAGTGTTGCTGTCTAACAGTGTTTGGTTCTCTAGTTGGGTTTTTAGCTATGACTCCTTCTGTGTAGGGTATAAAATTAATCCCTGTCTCTGTGTTGGTTTTATTTATGTGTTTTGGTTTCTTTTCCCATATCTGTATAATATATGCCTCTGGCCATTTGTACTTTTATTTTTATCACAACCTAACACTAAATAAGTACACAGAAAGTAACTATCCTGTTTTTGAAGGGCAGGAAGGCAGGTGCTATTCACAGATAGGATTTCTGTAGCCTTGCATTTGTCTTCTCAGTTTATTGGGGAACTGCTAGTTTGTTAACTTTGAACATTAAGCTTTAGACACAGCTTATTTTTTTCCTTGAAAGAAAAAAAGTAATGCTGAATTTCTTTCCTTACCTATGAATTTTTGTTCAGGCTATCATTAAATTACAAAGTTGTAAAACAATCTCTAAAATGCAAAGCATTTAGAACCCCATGACTGTGTGAAAAAGGAAGGAATGAGTAACCTGTCTGGATATGGGACCAGGATGAGTGAAAAATAGGGGAGGGGCACTGGAAAGTAGAGGGGAGATTACTGTGCAATGGTGGGTCCATGGAGTCCTTTGTTTAGGGCTCCACTTCACCTAAGGCTGGTCTTGTTGACTATAAATTAGACATCGGACATGAATATAGTTAGTAAACATAGCCAGCCTTAGGCATAGGCCAACTAGGCAGCTGCCTAGGGCACTGCTCTAGCAGGGGCACTTTTCCAGTAATCTGGATGGTGTAGGTAGACCAGGATGGGGGCACCAAGTGGTGTTGGGGGGCACTGTGGAGACCTTTTGCCTAGGGTACCAGATGACCAAAGGCTGGCCCTGTTAATAAAGTGGCTATAATGAGTGTTACATGCTGAGGCAGTCTGTGGATGAAAGTGAATAGCCACATCTGTTCATTGATAAAAGGCACTTGTCATTGAACTACTGTAATAGAGTCCCAGCATATCCCAGTTAGCCCTACTAATTCAATTGCTTCCTGCAGCCCTTCCCCCCCTTCCCTTAAAGTCACCAGCTGCCATCACTGCAGATGACCCTTTTAATAAAGAAAAGTCTATGACATGGACTTTTTAAGACTCAAAATGAGAAATGAGCCTCATAATCATGCAACATTGAAAGGTATATTTATGGCAAAACTCAATGAAGTTAGCAGTCCATTTGCAAAAAGTTTGGTTAATAATTACCAGCCCCTCTCTACCAGGAGAAAGGAAATGAACTTCTTAGTCTTCCAAAACTCATGTATCCCTTTTTGGTAGAAACCTAAGCTGGTGGTACATGCAAAAGGTATGATGGAGTCACTCCTCTCTGAATTTTACTCCCAAAGAAAACAGTGAGATGACAGTAGAGGGGCAGCACTGAGATCATTTCAGGCTGAGATATTACCCCTAAAGGTACCCAGTCAATGTAGTCAAAGACAGTGCAGGCAGATGTGATAGCCACCATAAGACCCATTGTCTATATGATAAATATCAGGGCTACTGAACTCGCTGTTTTGAAAGGGAGATGTACAAATGTGTCAGTTATGAAATCCAAGACCCAAGGAAAAGAATAATTTTCCAAATATAAGAAAAAATGCAGAACTTATTTAAGGGACTGCTAAGCATCTGGTGCTGGAGCACATTACATTTGCTTGTTTGCAGGAGACATTATGCCCATGTAAGCTGCTCCTGTAACTGTATTTAACATTCTACCCCCACCCCTATCTCCCCTATTATTCTTATTCTACCTGGCCTCTTGAAAACCTCCATAAATTCCTTTTCCATCATCCTCACCAGTAGTCCAGGTCAGGTGTATAAAAAGTACTTTTGGAGATGCGGGGAGTGGTTAGTCCCTACAAACTGCTGTCTGCGTCCCTCCTTCTCTATCCTTCCCGTTCATAATGACAACTTCACATCTCCCTGGCAAGACCTTGTGCACTAGTACCATGTCTGCCAGTTCAAGCCACCCTACAGTATTTAGATTATGACACCGGTGTGACCTACATGCCATGCCGGTAGCAAACCTAATAATGTGACTGTAACAGCAAGATAACTTATTTAGGTTGGTTTTATTCAGGTTTGTGAATAGAGGGGAGGCATAAAGAAGGGTAGAGAGTAAATGGTATTGGGAAATGGCAGTTCTAGCATGAGACATAAAGAAAGGTTTGATTTTATAGAGAGAGCTAAGTTGTTTATTAATGGTTTTGATGGTCTGAATGATATGAATATCAAATTTGAGGTTATTGTCTATAACTCCCAAGAGCTTGGTGTGGAATTCAGGAGAGATAATGGTGCCGTTTTTAGAGTTTGTGGCAAAGAATGGAGGGGAAGACCTGTGTGTGGGAGAGAAAAGAAGCAGCTTAGTTTTGTTAGGATTTAAGAGCAGTAGTTGATTAGTGAGCCAGTTTTCAACGGTGTTGAAAGTGTTTTGGGTTAGTGTCATTAGTTCAAATGGAGAGAAGGCTGAGCAGATCAAAGTGGAATCATCTGCATACTGAATGCAGGTGGCATTTGGGATGATGGAGTGAAGATCATTAATAAAGATAGAGAAGAGAAGGGGACTTAGTATAGAGCCTTGGGCGACTCCGAGGGTGATGGGTAGCTGGGCAGATAGGTTGTCTTGCCATAGGGCTGCCTGTTGTCTACCAGAGAGGTAGGATTGAAACCATTGTAGAGAGTGGGAATCTACGGAGATGGCCTTCAGAGTGTGGAGGAGTAGTTGATGGTTAACCATATTGAAGGCCTTGGATAAATCAAGAAAAAGCGCTGAGGAAAGTTTGTGATTATTACGATTGTGGTTAACGACATCGGAGAATGATAGGAGAGCTGAGGTGGTACTGTGGTATGGCCTGAAGGCGTGTTGGGAGTCAGCCAACAATTTGTGCTGAATAAGGTGGGGCATAAGTTGTTTATGTTAGGAGAGCTGAGGTGGTATTGTGTATTTTATATTGGTTTATTGACTTTTTATATTTTGAGTGCTGTGATTTGTTTTCTTTACCTTGTGTTTTGCTTGTGTTCTGCTTTTAACTGCATATTAAAACTTCAAAAGACACCTCTTATGTTAATTTGACCATATATCTCATTTCCTCTATGCTTTCACTGGCTTGTGTGAGTAAGCACAAAATTATCATTTTGTAAAATCACTCTTCAACTATTTAAATTTATTGGCCATTCTACTGTATTCCATAGTACCAGAATACAAAAGTGATCACCCCCTTTCAATCTATCTTGCTGTTTTAAAAATAGTGACTCTCCACTAAAACTTAACTTTTCAGACAGCTAAAACTTAAGTTACCTACTTTCACATCTAACTTCTCTAGTGCACACTGCAGTGTTTAGGATAAACCATTTTTTTTCATCTTACCTCTAAGCATCCCTGTGACTAGCACTTGCTCTAATACCTGCTGGAAAGCACTAGGAAGCCTTAAACTGATACAAGCACTCAACTCTCCTTACTTCACTCCAGTACAACTATTTTGAGTATGTACCTTTAACTCCTAGTGGGTGTGGCCTGAGCTTTTAAAAATTAAATTATTACCTTACAATTCTAACAAATAATCATTGACAGAGGTCAAACATCAATACAGTTGTGTTTGCCATCATGTATACTTCAAGATAAAATATTCTGATACTCTGTATATAGCATGGTTTTGGAATTATTAATGCAAATATGCACAAGTAATATTTGATGCCTAGAGGAGCAGTAGGAGGTAACTGCAGATGCACCTGGAGGCATCATTCGGATGTAATGAGTAATAAGGAGAAATTAATCATAGGCACTAAACAGCCTATAAATGCAAAGTACCTTGCTAAGGTAAGGGAAAACAGCTCCTGTACTTAAAAAAAAAAAAAAAAAAGCACCAAACCAGGCATGTCCAAGGGTCAGCTTCCATTGATTTCTCCTGTCCACCTGGTGAATCTGGGCATACTGGGGCAATGCAGCAATTGCCTCATGTACACAGACAACCCTCTCCTCCTACCACCCAACACTACAACCTGTGAGAGATGCACTTGCATAGCCAAACTGGAAGCAACGCTCTCTTCAGCCAAGATTGTGCTAGACAGTCAAGAGGAGAAGGTTAACACCTACACTACACCTCAAGCAACACATAGCCCTTCTAAACTCACACCACCAACACCCACACATAGCAACACTAAATCCACATATGCGGAGGCCCTTAACTGTAACCTGCCCAAGCAATAAGGACCTCCAAAGCTGAAATGCAAACACCAATCACAACCAAAGTGTCACATAGCTCACAACACCAGTGTGCCACCCAGCAACAGCCCCTAAGGCAAGATAACATACCTAACACTTTAGTCATAGGTGACTCTATAGTCAGGTACACTGATGTCCCACTCACCAGGCTGAACAAGGAGAAAATTACAGTGAGCTGCTTGTCGGGTGCCAGGATCCACTACTTAACACATGCACTCAAGTCACTCCACAACAAGTACAAATATGACTCTGCCATTGTCCATGTTGGAGTGAATGACTCGAGATGTACCTCCCTGGACTACATGAAAAGAGACATGGAAGAGCTCTCAGATCATGTGGCCCAGGCAGGTATGACCCTACCCCTGAGTAGCATCCTGCCTTCGCCCAGAATGATACCACAATATAAGGACAAAATGATTGACTTCAACAATTGGCTAAGCTTCTGGTTTCCTTCAAAGGGGATCCAGTATCTGTCTGCCTGGGACGACATGATCGACAGACCACAATGCTTTGCCAGAGATGGTCTGCACCTGTCGCCCCTGGGATTCAGGTTACTGGCTAAGGCTCTTGCCACCCCTATAGTGCCTTTTTTAGGCAAAGTTCAAAGGACAAAACCACCACTGTAACAGGTACAAGCATGCAAAATCTGAAAGTAATGTTACTCAATGCTAGAAGTCTAAACCTCAAAATGCACTCTCTCGAGGCACTCCTAAAAATGGAGAACATCGATATCTGTGCAGTAACTGAGACCTGGTTCAAGGCTCCAGAGAGCACCCGTGTAATACCAGGCTACAACTCTTACCACACTTTTCAGCCACCAAACCAGGATCGAAACACTGAAGGTGGAGGAGTGTCCATATTCACCAAGGATATTCACACCACCAGGTTAGTTGCCAACACAATGCATCTGAAATTCTCCAGGTGCAACTAACACTAGGTAAGACTGCAATCCAAATTGTAGCTTGCTACAGACCCCCCCCCCCACCATGCCCCAAGATTCCCACTACACCTTTCTAAACATACTGGAAAATATTAATATGCAGCCAAACACCCTAATACTGGGTGATTTCAACTGCCCTGCCATTAACTGGGAAAACTACTCATGCACCAACACCTTTGCCCAATGGTTCTTGGAATTCATAAATTCCAATGCCCTGGATCAACTAATCCATAGTCCCACCAGGGGCTCCAATATCCTAGACCTGGCCATTGCCAACATGGGAAATCCATGCTCCAAAAACGCACTCTCCAAAGCTAAGAATACAGCATCCATGGGACCAGATGACATCCCAGGCTGTGTACTACATGAACTACAAAATGAACTGGCACCTCACCTATGTGTCATGTTTAATCATACCCTCACCTCAAACTTCGTGCCCACTGAGTGGCGCACAGCTACAGTTATCCCACTCCACAAGGGGGGATTCACCTTGGATCCCAGGAACTACCGCCCCATCAGTCTGATGAGCTTGATCTGCAAGGCCATGGAACGTATTATCATGGAACTTATAAACAAAGACATTGGTAACCTTAAAACACTGGACCCCACCCAGTTTGGGTTTGTGAAGGGCCGATCTTGTCTCCTGAACCTTACTGACTTCTTCGAATCAGTCTCCAGAGTTGTGGACGAGGATAAGGCAGTCCACACAGCCTATCTGGACCTCGCCAAGGCCTTTGCCACCATCCCCTACTCTGGAATCATAGATGAACTTACTAAGCTGGGCATGTCACTCGATGGGTTGCCAACTGGCTGACAGAACCCACACTGTAAACCTAGCTGACTCCAAATCCAGCTCCAGACAAGTGACATGCAGAGTACCTCAGGGTTCAGTCCTGGGAACTCTCTTGTTTGGCATCTACTTCTCTGAAGTACAAGCCAACACTAAGGGACTCTGGCTAACAAAATTTGCAGACGACTGCAAACTGGGGAGCCATTATTGAATCCCCAAATGATGTGGATACTCTACAAAGGGGCATACCTCTCAACTGTACAGATATTTGCAGAATGTCCAGATTTTTGCCTCATATTTTTGTCTGTTTCTCATAAATTTATGGTTTTCTGGCAAATCATTGGCAAAACACTGAGGATTGAAGACAGAAAATTAATGACAGACATTTGAGTTTCAGACTTCATACCCTTCAGAAACTTCATGCTAATGCAAAACATGTTATTCTATCATCTCTCTAGGTCTAGAAGAGCAATAATTAAAAAGTGTCCCTATTTTTGTGGCCTTTGTCACCCCATTATTTATGGCTTCGTCCAGATTTCTTGTTCTAAGAGGTTGAGAGGTATGCAGAGGGGCCTTACAGAAATAGATGCTTGGTGCCAGAGCCATGAGCTCAAGCTCAATGCCAAGAAGTGTATTGTTATCCCCTTTGGGGAAAAAACATGTACCCGTGAATTACCACATAGGTGGCAGTACACTAAACACTGAAAGTGTGATAAGAGACTTAGGGACACAGGTGGACAGTGGTCTCACCTTTGATAACCATATTGTCACAACAGCCAGGAAATCCTTCTATGTGGCACACCTCATCACTAAGGGCTTTTCATCCAGAAAAAAGGAGGTCATTGTCTCACTATACTCATCCATCATTAGACACATTATAGAATACAATGCCCCATTTGCTATATACCTCTCAAGACATCTGCAGCAATACCTCACTAAAAGAATCACAGGCCTAAAGCAGATGCCCTATGCTGACTGCCTTAAAAAACCTCCAGCTATACCCTTGTCGGATATCGTCTGCTCCGAGGCGATCTCTGCTTAACATACAAGGCCATGTCACACCCAGAGCTGTTGGACATGCTACACTTAAAGAAATCCCAATCCCTCAGAGCCACGCGTTCTAGGGATCTAAATCTTGTCATCACAATAAACAAAACATGCTGGAGGGATAGGTTCCTGACCCAGAGACTCCCCAGACTCTGGAATAGACTTCCCATACATGTCAAGCAGAGCACCTCTTTGGCCCTCTTCAAAAGGAACCTTGATGATTGGATGGGAGAAAGGAAATTCACCCCGGGGATCATGTCAGTCGCCCTGCTAGCAGGGGTCCAGAGAAGTAAATAGTGTGGGAAGAAATAGCCAGGGAATTGTTATGGCTAGGCTTGTATAGGCTCTGGGGCTGATAGCCTAGTACCAACCTATGAACCTATTTATCCATAATTTTAGCGAGTGGCGACAGAATGGCTACTGATCGGAAGTTTGACAGCTCTTTGGAGCTACCTCCTTTATGGAGAGGTATAATATGGGATATTTTCCATATTGAGGGGATGGTACCTTCGGAAATAGTTGTGTTGATCAAGATAGAGACAGGGTGTGCTATGGCGTCAGCGGCTTTTTGCAAATACTCTGCAGGGGGAGGTCAGAGGCTAGGGTGGTAGGTTTTAGTTTCTTAATTAGGGCTCAGATTAGGGGAGTAGGAACAGGTTGAAAACTAAAGCATGGTGGAGTACTGGATATGACAGCACTTAGATCAGAGCCAGTGAGAGTTAGTTGGTTGGCTAGAGACTGGATTATTGAAAGTATTAGCAATGTCCTCTGGAGGTTTGAAATTGGCAACTGAAGGAGGCGGGGTAGGGGTTTGGCCAGGGTGAAGAAGCTTGTTTATTCCAGCCCAGAACTTTTGGGGGTTATTTGTATGTAAATAGTATTTCCTTTTAATAACATACTTAAAATACTAAGATATTTTGATCTTTTTTTAATAACATACTTAAAATTGACAGAAGTGTTCAATCCCGAAGGAATATATGCAGTAAAGAAAACCTCATAAAATTCCATGATGTCATCCATATAACTTCCCCTGCCACTTTGATAAAGCCTCTGGAAGTGAAGCACAGATAAACTGGCAGCACATTGTGCTGAAACTAGCACCACCATTAGCCCCAGTCTGGTGCTCTGGGATAGTAAGTCCCAAATCTTATATACTGGATGTGCTCAATTAAATTTCTGGGGTCTAAGATGGTATAAGAATAAAAAAAGTTGTATAGTCCATGTAAGTAATACAGTATGGACCTATTCCAGGATCACTGTTCAAATGGTTTATTTAGGAGGTAGAGCCCTTTCTGGTGTGAGTGGGGTACTTACTAGCTCTAAAATGAGACCATCCAGCACTCAATGGTCTTCTGTGATGGTAATCGAAGCTGACACAAGCTCAGAGAAGTGGCTTACAATAAGCAATCTTTGATGATAGGATTGTAACCGGTGGGGTCAGAGCTGCCCTCTCCTTGGAGACTTGGAGGAAATTCTGTCTGATGCCAAGGTACCCTCCTCATTCCAACTGTAGGCTTCTTCCTCCTAGATGAATTGGTAGGATCTGAAAGAACATAAGGCTGGAGGGGGCTTCACAGAAACCTTTCATAGTGGTCCTGAGGCCTGACCAGTGAGAATCCTACTCTAGAAAAGAGCATCCAAATTGACCTAGGCTCATCTAAGAGGACAATTGCAGCTGCATCACCTGATAAACTGAGAGGCTGTTGCTCTAACAAATGGCATCAACACAGTCAAAATTATAGAGAGACACATGAAAACCTACTGCAAACACCATGGTAAAAGCCTTTTCCCTGGTTTCCTTAATTCCAGAATCAGGAAGATCTGTTAGCTTCTGTAATGTTGTTATCCACTACTGAAATCTGGAACATATACAGATGACAAAAATATTTGGGGGATCTGGGCTCTAATGTGGCACATGAGGACAATCTTTTACCTGCACTATCCACAGCTTCAGACTCCTTTCCAGGTGGTAAGGTGGAAAGCTGTTATATTCTCTGGAATTATGCTCCACTTGACAGGATATTATTCTACACCCCCGAGGACCTGAAAATGGCATCAGACTTCTTAGCAACATGGGGAGCAGAATGTAGAAGCTTCCAGGTTACATAAACAACATCCATGGGAAGCAGTGCCATGCATAGGATAATTCAGGGTCCTTATCCTTCTCACCCAGATGTAGGTTAAGACATTTGTGAGGGAGAGCACAGGAGCAATAGATCAAGTCCATAGTAGAAGTCATCAGCCTGACAATCTTCTCAAAAGAAGGGTCATCTAGTAGGATGTTACTGAAGTAGGAAGTGTCATTATCTCTCTTCACCCCAGATAGAGGGCAACTAAATCCAGTGAGTGCCCTTGGGAGATAGAGATCATAGATAGAGGGCAACTAAATCCAGTGAGTGCTCTTGGGAGATAGAGATCATCTCCGACCTTAGCTACAGAGTGGAGTGTACCACAGTCACTTGGCAGGTGAAGCACGGACAGTGACTAGTGCCAGTGATATAGTAACTTAGCCACAGCACCAAAGAAAGCACACACCAGAGATGGCCTCTGTTCTGCCTCCCCTGGCTGTGCATACCAAGTGTAACCTCCTAATCTGTAGCAAGATATGTTGAGAAGTTTACTCACCACCACAGATAGTGTTAGCAGATAGTGACTCAATCGAAATGACACCTGTGTAGACCGTTAAATAGTTTAATTTCCAAACTGTGCAGATCTTAATATAAGAATTCATTCCAAATAGGTCAAATAATGATGCTTTGACACACTCCAGCAATAGATATGTGGCTGCAATGGAGTCTAACACACAACTGAAGAAAATGGGGGAGAAGGGAGGAGTTAACTAACAGAGCTAGGCTATAGGAAAACAGCTAGGACAAAATACAAAAAAGGCAATTTCTTAGCTGAACAACAAATACACAAGCATGTGTAACATGACATCCTCTATTCTTTAAAGGCTTGTACAGAAACTACCACTATCTTCCAAAGGATATACCACTGCAACCACAAGGGTATCTCCCATCAAACAACTGCTGTATTTCCAGATTCTGCGCTGACAACTTAGGACCATACTGCATGAGATGGTCTGCAGAAGTCTCCTCTTCCCTCCTCAAACAGTCTTGTATGATCAAAGGGAGGCCTGGAAAGAAGCTACAGAGCCTGCTTAGGGGGACTTGAAGGTTCAGTCCAAACAGCCCAGGCATGAGAATGCTTTGGACAATGTAACATGAGAATGGTGGTGTAGACCCCCAAGAAACATTTCCAAAGTGACTGCTTGGAGTATACCTCTCTCAATCATCTCATTAGGTTATGACAAGTGCAAACCTGACAGCACGCTAGATAAGAAGGAATTTGTGACTTGTAAGAGGATCAGGGCTGCCTTGTGGGTACATTAACAGCAGGAGGATATGACTAATGTTTAGGTTTCAACTCTTGTCAGTATTTCCTGTTGCTGCATGGTTGAGCTAGCAATGGCTCTACAACAGTTAGAGTGCTAGTGTGGTTAGTAATCTATCAAATGCAGGAATATTTTGAAAAATGTAGTGGTTCATGCAATGAATAGCCAAACATCTTCACAATGAATATTATAGAGATTCAGTCTGTAAGTCTGGCAAAAGGGAAGTAAGTGGTGCAAAGTGGGCTGAGTAACAGCACAATCTATGCTGGCAGGAAATGTGTGGCCCCTTTAAACACAGGAAAGGCAGAAAATTCAAATATGTACTGAGGAAGGGATATCAGAAGAGGAAATATCAACAGTTACCCACTGCAAAAAGCATCTCAAGTCAGAGAGACATAATTTTACCCTTCTTCCACTCAGTAGTGAATACTGGAATCATTCCTTGTTACAATTAAGGGTTGGCATTTTATTATTTAGCATTTGTAAACTGGGTAGGCAAGCAAGTATGAAGACCCCTGTTATCAACAGCTTATGTCAGAGGCAAAGACATTATTTACACAGTGTAAGGGAAGTGAAATCTAGAAGCTACCAGCGAATACATGAGCAGTAATTGATTAAAAAAAGCAAGCACAGTAGAGTGCTGTGTTAAACATTGAAAATCTAACCTGTAATGAAACTATGTACATTATATGTATCTGGGAAAAAGATAACTAGATACAAGCATTAACAGTAGTTTGTTTGTGTCTTTCGGCTTTTCCCAGTTAGGGGTCGCCACAGCGGAACTCCGGTCCGCTAATGATTGGCAGTGGATTTTTACAGTGCCGAGTTGCCAGCCTGATGCCCAGCCTTCAAAGAAGGCACACTCATTCACGCATGTACCTACCTGCATGTCTTTAAACATCACTCGACCACAGGGAGGACATGCAGACTCCACACAGAAGATGCTCCAGCTGAGAACTGAATGGGAGAACCTCTTGCTGTGAGGTGGCAACGCTGTCTGAGGTACAATATAAAGTAGGCAGGTCTGGAGTGTTAACAGAATGCAAAGAATGAAGATGCAGAAGGTTCTGATCTCCTCCTAGTTAAGGGGGGCAAGACCTGTGAAAGAAGCATATTTATTCATGTTAGTAACAAAAAAAAAAGACAAAGAGAAAGAAAAAAAAGCATATTTTTATCCCAAAATTCTTTTTTGAGGAAGAGGATTGGAGCTTGGATTAATTACACAGTCCTTGCACTGATGTTATGCCATTGCTGTGTAGAAATACACATCCATCTTACTCCACAGTTTGAAGGGGCAATTTTTGATCAGTATAAGACAATTGTAGGCATTAATCACAAATTTTGGAACAACAGAAACATTTACGGAAGTTAAAGTGGCAATGTGCAAGTTGTTCATGTTGGAGATACTAGTTAACACAAAGCACAATTTGTGGCCATGCCTAATACTACATACAATTACACCTCTTTCTGCTTACAAGTACAATTAGAAGAAGCACAGAACCTAAAACTGTGCACAGCATGTGCAACCTATCTTCTCCGTGACAGGACGGGGGTTGAGGTGGATACCCTTTTCCTATTCCCCCACATTCCCTCCTGCCTTTCTACCAGGCCCCCTTCCCCTTACATCTTCCTTGTATCCCTTGAGAGGGAAGTTAAGGTTTCATGAGTGTACCTTCTCATGTGAAGCCATGTCCCCCATTTTGGTCCACTAGGGCTCTGGCAATTGGGGCAGGCTACTGGACCACCTTGGGCAAGAAAGGTCTGAAAATTCTATTGACCAGTGTCCATCTTATACTGCAAACATCCTAATATCTGTGCAGGAGGGAGTTGGTTGACACTATTGGTGAAGGTACAGCTCTGGAAGTCAGGTCAGATGCCCAACTACCTTGACAGGATATTCCACTGATAAGGATTGCAACAGTGACTAATACAATGGACATTGATAAATCCTTCAATTACATTACAAAAGTAAGAAACACCACTAAACGATGTCTTGAGATCATTCATAATGGCATTGCATACTGTGACCTAAGGATATTGTTAACATAATAGCAGATAAATTCAGTGCTAACTTCACATTAGCTACAGTTATTGAAGTTTCACAGTTCTCTGAGCTCCTACCCCATCCTTTGAGATGGAGCAAAATGTTAATTGCCCTTTCCAAGGTCAAAAATACCACACCCATAGATCCTAACAATGAACCTGGTTATCTAATAAATAGTATCAAACATTTCTTCTACATCTCCTTAACTTAAGCCTGTCCACAGACGATGCTTCTTAAGCTTGAAAATGGCAAGAGTATTCCTACCTCAGACCCCTGAAATGCAGACACATCAGCCTAACAAACCTAATACGCAAGGCCATGGAAAGCATATCAGACTTCTTAGATATCACCATTACTCTCCTGGGGCTCATATCAATTTGCTTTGTCAGGGTTAGGTTATGCCTACTAAATCTAGTTCATTTATTTGAAAAGATCACAGAAGCTGTGGATGGAGGCTATGTAGTCCACAGAGCATACCTAGATCCTGCAAAAGCCTTCAGTAGTGTCCCTCATGCAGGTATAAATAAGCTCAAAGATTTAAAACACTGACCCTTGTGTTCTGAGGTGGTTAGCAAACAAGCTGTCAGACAGAACACAAGAGACACTATTGCTAGTTCCCCTCCTGTTCAGTATCTAATTATCTGATCTTCAAATTATAAAGCCAGACCTTTGGCTAATTAAATCTGCTGATAACTGTAAACTGGGAATTAAAATTCACTTAATGTCCAATAGGGATAAGACCACAAAAAATCTAGTGTGAATATAATGCCCCCACATTAAATGCTAAAAATGTAGTATTGTCACATTTAATATATGTACCTTTTTGACTACCTGCAGTACAGACTGTGCCCTCTCCAGACAGATTCAGTCAACAACAGATCTTTGCAGGTTTGCCGATTATCCCCCACCTTTTTAATCGTTAGTAATCATGACTTTTGAAAAAGTGACATACGTACACATATAGTATTAGAAAAAAAAATAAACCATAATAACATTTCCATTGTTATTTTCATGGAGTATACATGTATTTTTCTTTTTTAACAATTTTCATTCATTTCAACAACACAAAGATTGCTTAATTCCTGCCTTCCCTTAAATTTCACTCCTCCTACAGAACATTTTTTCTCCATGTACTGATCACACAAATTTCATTTATTTCTTTGTAATTTGCACCTTATGTTTTCTAAAGACCCTAAATCCAGTTATTTCATATCCTTTATGATATTCAATACTTTACTTATGACTGGTTAATATTCTGATTTCTTTTTTCTAATAGTTGTGTTTTTATAGCCAATAGCATTAAACCTAGAAAGGTCTTACTATGTATAGGCAATTCAGATCCTATATCCCAACTCAAAAGAAACATTTCCTTAGTTACAAACATCTGCTACCCCAACATGTCTGACAAAATACTCTGTAGAGAAATTTTAAAATCTGCCAAATTGTTACATTCTCAAAAACAAATTGCTAGTTCAATCTATTTTAGTTCATGGAATTAACAGAATGCCAAAATTTAAATAACTGAGATGAGAAGAACGAACATTTACAAGATCAGAACTTAGAAAATCAAACTAACTATATATTTTAAATGCAAATTGCAGTACAGTGAGAATCGGGAAATCTACCCTTTTCCTCACTGTAATGCGATCTTCGAGTTGGTATATATAATTTGCAGGGGTGTGCAGGGGGGCCTGCAAAAACGTAAAACAAATTACACATACCTGTAAATTATATATACCTACTCCAACATTGCACTACAGTGAGGAAAAGGGTAGCTTTCCCAATCCTGACTGTACCAGAATCAAAATATATACCTAGTTCGATCTTCTAAGTTCTAATCTTGTGCACTCTCGCTCCTGTAAACATTCGTTCTTCTTGTCTCAGTTATTTAAATTTCAGTGTTCTGTTAATTCAATGAACTAAAGTATATCTTCCCAGTTATCTCTCAATTTTTCATCATACCTCCATCATTTGGTATCTACCTGAGGAAATGTTACAAGAAGTCTGCTTCTGCTTGGGGTATAAAGTAAAAATGCAAACACTTCTATCCAAATATCCTAAACCTTCTGGATTTTGTTGCATACTTGGGAGCCATACAGATGTCCACTCACTGTCCCTTTGTAAATTGCCTTTTCAGTTTATCTTCCCAATCATTTTTAACCTCTTCTGATTGATTATTATAGTTATCATGCTATATTTTCTATGATCTACAAATTATCCTTTTTATAAAATCAGTTTCTTTTTAGACTCAACTAAAATCTATACCACAGCTGGGCTTTCACTCAGCAATTACCCAACCCTTTCAGTTTGCTTACACTCTGTTAACAATTCACAATAGATACAGCAGTCTCTAATCTGCAGTCCAACCTTCTATTTAGCCTCATCTCACTCTGTTACCTTTCCTTTCCTAGTTATTTGCTCCCAATACCTTGGATCCTTTTATAATTTTCTCCACTAAATTCCTGCCCTCTCTTGCCTGTTTTCTATAAATATGCTTGCAGCTGGTTTAGTTTCTAAAATATTTTTTGCTACCTTATGAATATAATATTTTTTTTTTATTTCTCTATATATTTTGGGTTTCTAATACCATGAGGGAAATAGACCCCATTTCTAAGTCAAAGTATGATTAATGTTCATGAAATTAGTATTGTTTCAATCTTTGATGTCAGCCAGAAGTGCTCTTTGTAGCACTTGCAATGTGCTCAGTAATGACTCCTTCTGCAATTCGTACAGGGTTAAATGGATTGGTAATATATTTAAATATGATTGTAGATTCTTTTTTGGAAGACCCATTGCTCCAACTACCATTGGAACTGTCTAGGTATCTTTCTTCCACATTGCACTCATTTCTGCCTGCAGATCCTGATACTTTATGACTTTGTGTCGCTCTGTATACAGACACTCTAGTCACTGGGTGTAGCGATTTTCTTTTCTTGGACAACTATATCTGGTTTTCTAGCATCTGTCTTTTGAACTGTTGGTAATGGGTGATCCCATGTGATATAAACTTCATCATTTTCTATGATGCTTTGTGGCTCATGTTTTCAGTGTTTTTCAGCCACTTCAATACCATAATGTTTGCACAATCACCAGTGCAACAGTCTTGTCATATTATTATGCCTTTCCGTATACAGTCCTTCTGCCATTAATATGTCACAACCAGCAATGAGGTGTGCAACTGTTTCAATTTGGTTTTACAAAACCTACATTTGTCTGTTTCTCCCACATGTTCAATGGACTTTGTAAACCAGCATGTACATAGACCACTATCTTGGGCTGCCAATATTAACCTTTCATCTCTTGGTTTGAATTCACCTCTCCAGAACCATTCCTGTGTTCATTCCTGATCAACATGAGGTTCTTCCAGAAGTTTTCTATATACTATATTTATGCTTTTTCACCATTTCATGCCTTCTCATCTGGTCCTTCACCTTATATTCTTTCTTTTGTTTTTTTTGACACATTCAGTTGCTGCCTGATATTTATCTACCTCTGGTTTGATTTCCATTCCTACTTGACTCTGATATGCTTCTGCTAAATTAAGCAGAGAAGTCATCTTAGATTTATTCACCTCATGTTTCAAAACTTTCACTACATTTGGGTCTTGCGAGGTCAATATATATGTGTGGAGTCCCACGATTGCAGATCTATACATGTAATCAATTTCAAGGATGCCCATCCCTTCTTCAGAATGGGGAATATATAATCTTGGTATGCACTGATTTTTATAAATCATTTGGTGTGCATGAGGCATCCTTCTTGTTTTCCTATCTCATTTAGCCAACACATTTTGGGGCCAGTCAATCACTCCATAACTGTAAGTTAGGACAGGAAGAGCAAATTAGGTTATAGCTTGGATTTTGTTCCTAGATGTCAGCACTGTTTTCAGAATTAATTTAAGTCTTCTTAAGTATTCCTTACTAAGTTTTATTCAAATTTGTTCATGTTCTATTGTTGATCCTTCATCATTTCCCAAATATTTATACACTCCCTCTTGCTCAAGTTCTTTTATATCACATTCTTGCCCCAAATTGATGTTTTCCTACTTTAAAGGTTGTTTTACACACTTATCAAAATCAAATGACATTCTTATATCATCTGAAAAAGTTTTGACAACCTGCAGCTCTGCTTTCAGTTCCTCATCTGATGAGCTATACAGTATTAAATCATTGACAAAGAGAAGAAGAGAAGTCTTTATACTTTGTTGTTTTTTTAGGAGCCAAATTGTGGCCATAGCCTAAGTTGTTAAGTAAACAGCTTAATGGGTTAATGGCAAGGCAGATTAGCAATGGTGACAGAGTCACCCTGGAATATTCCCCTTTGAATTTTTATCCCTAGGATAATAATCTGTCCTTTATCATGGCTTAATTGCAAAGTGGTCTGCCACTGTTTAATGGTCACTGTAATGTAGTTGATCAGTGTAGGGTGTATCTTGTACATTTCTAATCACTCTTTTATCCATGAATGTAGGATACTATGAAATGCTTTTTTATAGTCAATCCATGCCATACTTAGATTCTTCCCCTTTTTACAGGTCTCCAGTATGACTTTATTTAACAACAAATGATCTTTTGTTCCATATGACTTTCTTTTATTGCCCTTTTGTTCTACTGTCATAATTGAGTTTTCTTCTAAATGACTAAAAACTCTGCTGGCATCAATTCCCGTGTATAGTTTATACGTCGTCGGAAGGTAAGTTATTGGTATATAATTTTTAGGGTAGCTTGCAGGTTCAGTCTTAAGAAGGTGCATTGCTTTGCCTATTGTTATCCAGGTTGGTGTCTGTTCAGGGTGTGCATATAAATAGATCTTATTCATGGCTAAAATCTCGTGCAAAGATGTTAATACTTTTAACCAAAAGTTAGGTACTGCATCTGGGGCCCGGAGTTTTCCAATTAGAGGCTTTTCTTAACATTGTCTCAATCTCTCTGTCTGTTACTTCATCCCATTTCATATCCTGTACATTTGAACTTCTTATTCTTTCTTTTACTTCTTCTATCCATTTAGCATCTTTGTTATGCTCCACAGGATCTTCATAGATACTTCTCCAAAACGTATCAACTTCCTCTTTTTTTGGCGGTCTTTCAATTCCTTTTACCCCATTTCCCATTTCTCTACAAAACGTTTTTGGGTCATCAATAAATTGCTTATTTTGTACTTTTCCTTTATATTTATCTTTGTATCTTCTAAGTTTTTCTGCCTGTGCTGAAATTTTTAGTTTGTTATCTGCAATAGTGCATGATAGATCCTGGTCTGTTCTAATACTGTGCATTGCTTTTATCACATCTATCTTTCTTAGTATTTTTGTTGCACTGTTCCCTCTTCTACAGTCTTCTAAGAGTGACACTTCTTGTCTTAATTGCTTTATATTTTTCTCTCTATTCGATACTTCCATGATGGTATTTGATTTCTCCCCTTCCTTTCCCTCACTACCCTGTGTTCTTGTGGTAGAACTTTATCAGTTATTAATTTAGCAGCACAGTAATATATCCTGTTTACTTCTGTTACATCACACGGATCTCTATGGACAATTCTAATTACTGCATTAGTTTTATCAAACTTCTGACTTTTGGGTTTTATTGACCTTCTGCAGTCTGTTTCTCCCATTGATCTTAATATGTTATCTATCCATGTCTATTAAATCAAGCAACTCTTCTCTTAGCTCATTTTCTTCCAAACTGAGGGCGCACCCCTCGTTTTCTATTTTCTGTGGGCATTCTATAGAAAGTTCTATAGCATCTTCCTGTGGCACCTTCTCTTCAATTTCATCCTGTGCCATCCGTTGCTCTGTCATATGAGAACTCAGTGACCTATCACTCCTCAGCATTGACTGTGTCAGAGTTTCCACGGTTTCCTGTTCCTTTCCTTCCTGTCTAGCTTCAAGTGAAGGTTTATACTGATTTTCTGTGGAAGGCTCCAAAATATCTTGATATGGCACCTGACCAATTGCTTCATGTTCACTGGTTTCCCCTTAATTTGAATATCCATTGCTCTATCCTATTGTGGTGCTTTCTGCATTTGATTTTCTACACTGAATCCTTCACTTTGCAGATACTCCATAATCTCAGTTTCTATTTCTTTAACATCCCCATTGCTAATATTCTGTGTGATTGTTGTTATTGTGCTTAAGGACCTGCATCTAAAATCCTATTCTTTCCTTATTTCTCAAACTCCCCTCAATTCGACATCATTCCATTCCACTTTGATTTATAACTTTTTTAAAAACACCTTTATAAAATTCTCACTTTTAAACAGTGACATAATTGCACATATGTTAATAAAGCAGAAAACAAAGCATACTGACATTTCCTTTATTTTTCTGCATTATATATTACATACAGTTTCTTTTTATCAATTATCATTCACTCCAGCATTAGATAAATTGTTCAATTCCTGTCTTTCCTTAAACCTCACTCCCCCTCGTGTACATTATTCAACGTATACTGTTTCCACCTATTTAATTTATTTCTGTGTAAGGATCCCAACTCATGTTCTTTTACCTCCTTTACAATATTCAACATTTCAGTTATGGATTGTTTAGATTTGCATTTCTATTTTCTCTTAATTGCTTTCTCGGCAGCCAATTTAGATTTGCATTTCTATTTTCTCTAAATTGCTTTCTCGGCAGCCAAGAGCATTACATTTAATGGGTGTATATTAAAAGCCCGAAAGGACCAAAGATCGAGTCTGTGTACATCGACACATAAAGCTCGATGTACATAAACAGCAACCAAAACACCAAACGTGTTTCCTGGTCAGCAGTGTGATGGTGGGGATAAGGAAATATATCCTTTTCCCCACTGTACTGCGGTCTCGGAGTTGGTATATTTAGGTAGGGGGAAGCCCCCCACATGGGGCCCCCCCTGCAAAAGCGTGTTAAATTAATTATTTAGTGTTATTTTTTTTACTTACCTGTGTGGCGCATTCTGATGACGGAACTCGTTCGGCATTTCACATTTCACTGTTTTAGTGTTTCGCTGGTTATGTACATCAACCTTTATGTGTCGATGTACATAGACTTGATCTTTAGTCCTTTCGGGCTTTTAATATAGACACAATTTAACAAGAGTTTAGTATGGTTAGACAATTCAGATCATATGCCCTAGCTCAACAGAATAATTTCCGTAGTTAACAATGATTTAGTACTCTAACATGTCTGACAAAATACCCTGTAAGGAATTTTTAAAATCTGCCAACTCATTATATTCCCAAAACACATCCCCAGTTACCCCTGTCTTTCTCATCACACTTCCAACATTTGCTATCTAGCTGAGTAAACTTTCGCTGATGTCTGCTGGGTGCATAAAAATACCTATACAAGCACTGACAAGCAAAACTGCTAAACCTTCTGGACTTTGTTGTGTGCTTGGGAGCCACACATATATCCTGCAGTTGTTCCTTTGTAAACTGCCTTTCCATTCATTCTTCCCAATCTTTTCTAATTTCCTCAGACTGATTCTTACAGTTACCATGTAATAGTTTATACAACCTACTAATTACACATTCTTAACAACAGCTGCTCTCCTAAACTCAACTTAACAAACTCTACCAGAGCTGGTTTTTCACTTGGCGCTCTCCTTTCCCTTAATCGTTATCAATATTCTGTTATCTAGCCCTGTACTCTCTTATAGATTCCTACATGATCACCTCTGTTACCCTTTTCATGCTATGAAAGGCCCTACCTTCCTCTAGTGCCTTCACTTCCACAAAATGTCTGGCTTCACAAACACCCATGGAAAAGATGTAAATCACCCTCAACAATAAACAGAACACATAAGCAGGATAAAGTCTTCTTCCAATGCTTATCCCATCGATGTAATAAATGAACATATACATATTAAACAGAGCAATACCTTATAGCTACCTTTAAGAAGAATTGTGACAATTGCAGTGGTATCCATAAATTCTCCCCTGACCAAATTTGTTTTACTGTACTAGAGGCAGAAAATGTTCCCTAAGGATGGTTGCTGGTTAGGTGTAAATGGTCCTTGGACTGATTATCCCTTCTACTCTGTATAATACAAAGATGCTATGATACCATAATACTTGGCTTACTCTCACGTTATGCAGGCAAACTGTTCCAGCAGAATCTTGAGGCTTGGAAGGGAAGACTAAAGTCCCAGGCCAGATTCTCAGTTCAGCATCTGTAGATCTGTAGTCCAAGAAGCATAGAGAGAGTACAGGAAGATCTTCTTTCTATGCCTCGTCAAAGTTTCAGATATTTAATCCAGCTATTACTTTGACTTTACATTCTGTGACTGACACAAGTATCACTTACAGTCTGGAACTTGCTGAAATTAACATCTGTATTTGGTCTGCTGATTAACATCTAAGTTTAATTTGTGCTGTTTGTAGGTGGCAGTGCCCATTTCGTCAATGAATATTTTTCTTCCAAATTCAGCTTGACTTACTGTGAGAACTATCGTAGGATTTAAATTACAGTAGTGCTTTAGTTGAGCTAGTGATTATTTGCACCAAGGTTGTTTGCTGATTGGAGGTTTGTGATTTCTGATTCGCAGTGAGTAAGTAGGAGTCATTTCCCAAGACCCTGCTTATAAATGTTTTATCTCCCAAGCCCCTGCTTACACTTATCCTAGTAACTATGAACTTGTCAGTCATTCTCTACTACAATATTACCAGCTTACCATTTTTTTTAATGTAACATAGGCAATTAATTCTTCAGTTGCAGCAGGCACTGCATTTGTAAATGGAACATTGAAATGTAATGTTGTTTGCCAGTAGCAACCGCTTCATTAGTTACAGATCTCTTTAATGTGGAATTATTCAGATGACTTTTACTTCTGCAGAGATTGTACTTATTGAGTGATATTAGTGGATTGTGATGACAGAAGTTTGAGTTGCCTTTTATGGTTGAAATTTTCTAAATGGTTAAATCCCCTTGTTAATACGCTGTGCAATATCGAAGGACTTCCTCACCACACTGGACATATGCTGGTCGAAAGTTAGGTTGCTATCAACATAAGCTCCCAAATCCTGAATGATTGGGTCAGCTCTTAAGGGTGTATTCTCAATAGGGTAGTTCCCCAGGGGATCTGACTTACTCAAAGATACGTTAATGTTTTTTGGCATTTAGCTTTACTCCATGATTCTGGCACCAGTGATTGCAATATAGCAGGAGTTCTTGGTTATCCACACTAAAGAGGCATACCCTGGGAACTCTGGTCTCTGGGTTTGTATCCCCCCTTCAAAAAATCCAGCTGGCACCCATGATTCCAGGTGAATATACAAAATGCAGCCATTTTCATATATATATATTCCACTTTAACTTTCTCACTGTATAACCTTTTATGTATAACTTGTCCAACAGATGAATTGCTATCCCATTCAGTGAGTGGCATTTCACTACTTTTTATTTAACATTTGTTTACTGGAATAGTCCAGCTGGGCCAACAAACAATCCCCTTTTCAGCTGAGGCCCAAGGGGAAAAGCACTAGTAACATACATAGCTGATTAGTAAAAATAACAGGAACAGGGGACACATTTATGTAATAAGAACAAAAATGAAATACACAACATAAATGGAATGGATGCACCGATGCAACAGACTAGGGTAACAAACTGACAATGGAAGTTAGGACTATACAACAATGTACAACTTATGTTCAAAGAAATATACAACAAACTAGGGTGTATCCTAAATTGCTGTCTTTAGAAGGTTCTGTATACCTCTCAACCTCTCAGTGCAAGAAATCTGGACAAAGCCAGAAATAATCGGGGACAAAGGCCCAAAAATAGGGACAGATTATAAATATTGCTCCTGTAAAGTTAGAAAGTTGCTAAAATAACAGATTTTGCATTATTATGCATTTTCTGAAGGATATGAAGTCAGAAACTCAAATGTCTGTCATTATTATTATTTAATGACTTCAGTCTTGAATGATTTGCCAGAAAGCCACACATTTTATGAGGAACAGACCAAAAGTATGAGGCAAAAATCTGGACAGTTGAGCGATATGGAAGGTAGGACTTTACAACAGTGGACTAACATTTCTTATCAAAGGTAGATAATGAAGGCATTAGAGTTAACAAGTCAGAAGTATCTCACCAGTCATGTTACGAAAGATCGGTGGAAAAGAGAAACGTACAGTATAAGTAGGAAGTTAGTGTGACATAGACTAAATAATATAGAAGGACGGTGGTGATGAGTAGTGACATGTTGAGAATGTGATTAAAGTTATAAGAGAAAAATTATAAATGAAACCTAAAAATATGTAACATTACCTTAGTGGTAATATAGCTGTAGACCATACCTGCTTGGAGGGACTGATTGTTTTTTGTGATATGGAAACAAGTAAGAGTCTCAGATGTCAAAGAAAGATAAGAAAGGGTATAAAGAAGTGATTTATTTGTGACATTGGCCACGAGGACTGCCAAGAATAATTCATATATTGCTTCAATTGGACTTTAAAACTTGTTATTTTATCTTATTGCTTTATGTCGAGTGGTAAGGAGTGCCACAGTTTTGCTGTGTAGTTTGAGTACAGGCAGTCCCATGTGGAATTTTTAAGATTTTGTAGTATTTATAAATAATTTGTTACTTAAGCAGAGATCTCTAACTGGTCAGGATTGCTGCATAATGTTTAGTAGTTATTTGGTTTGTAGATTAAGGTATGGGCTGTCAGTGTATATTAACTTGTAAGATAGGTCAAGCCAGCAGAGTTCTTTAAGGATACACAGAGGTGGGAGAAGGACAGCTGGCTGGTGACAAATTTAGTGATTCTATCATAGCATGATTCTAGCTCTGGCTGCATCGTTAATTCGATAAAAATGCTGCATTTGTTTTGAAATGTTAAACATTGTAATACCTTTTGTTACATTATGAGTAACATTATAACCTTCTAAAACTCTCAAACACACACATTAGATTTTATTTTTATTTTATGCTTTATGGACTATGACCTTGCAGATGGATCCCCATCTCTGCTTTTTAAATTGTTATTTGGTAAATAGCTAAATTCCTTCCATCATCTGGTTAGCCTCCACAAATGTCTCTGCACCCCAAAGAAAAGCCCCGTGAATGCTGCAAGATACAATAGTTTAAACATCACACTAGCTCACAGGCATTTGGCAATTCCCTTATGATGGAACAGATTTACTCAGTTTCTGTTATAAGGTGAATAGCCATTCTCTAGAAGTAATCTGGTGTCTCTGACTTTAAGCACCTTTCCTTTCTGCCCCATTTTTAGTAATATCTCCTTTTGTGGTTAAGTTTGAATATGCACAACTATTGGTCTCGGCTAGATCCTTAAAAGACTTCTTGGACTTAAACATGATGTGCCTAGTCTATCAGAATGTCTTGCTGTAGGACAACAATCCATCTGCTAAAACTGGTCCCTATAATACCTATATAGTCTGTTCCTCCAGCTTCTCATGGATGGCTGTAAACTGGACTTAAACACGATGTGACTAGTCTATCAGAATGTCTTGCTGCAGGACAACAATCCAACTGCTAAAACCGGTCTCTATAATACCTATATAGTCTGTTCCTCCAGCTTCTCATGGATGGCTGTAAACCTCAAAACTTCCCTCCTTGTTCAGTCATCCATATCAACCACTTTTCAGAACTGTAACTTCAGATAACTAATTTTCACAATCTGACTTGAGGAGATGGGATGTACTTACACTCTAAGTGACTCAGCAGCATACTCACCTTTGGTACTGGAAGAGAAGGCTGTGGGTTCTATTCTATTCAGATGAGATATTACACCAGGGTGCCATCTGCAGAGGTGGTGGTGATGTAACCAATCCCAGGGCAGATATCAAAAATTGTATGGGTTCATGCAAAACTTAAAAGCACAACCCCCTACATAAAAATAACCTTTTTCAAAATTCTGTCGCCACACCCTTTTTTTTTCCAAAAAGAGTAGGGGCTGTTTTATTTATACATCTTAATAGTATGCACATTTTTACATTGCTTACACTTTGATAGTCACAATATGTATACTTCTTATAGTGCCAGAATCACATTGTCATCACATTAATATTACCGTATTTCTTCTTTTCTCTGTTTTCCTTTATCGTTCTCCCCATACTTTCTTCTATAACCATCATTTTACTTCAGCTAACATATCATCATCTTTATTTTTATTATGCAGTAATCATAGGATCATAGGAAGTTACTGGGCTACTGGCCCTGAGGCCCTTACAAGCCTAGCCAAGAGTTTAGACCATATTCCAACAAGTCAACACCCAAAGCCCCTGTCCAGCAGGGACACACATGGAATTCCAGAGTGTATTTTCTGTTCCCCGTCCAGTTATCCAGGTTGTGCTTAAAAAGCGTACTGTGCTTGACATGGAGCCGGAGTCTATTCCACAGAAGGAGGAGTCTCTGGGAGACAAATTTGTCCCACCAAGTCCTACTGATGTCACAGACCTGGTTGAGGCCGGGCATGTGGGTTACTCAAGTGGAGCTTGACTTGTGGATATGCAGCAGTCCCCATCAAGGCTGGGTCTGAGATTGCTTTGTATGTCAGAGGTCAGCTCTGAGGAGTCTGTAGGAGACTAGTAGAGGGTCAAGGATTTAGCCTGTCTGTGTAGGATAGATGTTTGAGGCCCTGGATTCTCCTGTTGAGGAACTTCTGTGGTTTCTCCACCTGCTGCATGTGCTTTGTGAGCTACATGTACATGTGAGGAAAGGGGCGTTGTACTCAACAATGGTTTTATAAAGGAAGAATACAGCGATGTTATGACCTTCTTGCCCCTGGATAAGATACCCTTACTAATGAGGTGGGCCATGTAGAAAGCTTTCCATATAATGGATGCAATATGGTGGTCAAAAGTCAGTTTGCTATCAACCTGGGTGCCCAAGTCCCTCACGTCCCAAGTCCCTGGGTGCCCATTTTATCACTTCTTCTTTTCCACAATACTCACATTGCTACAAACAATATTTTGTTCCATTGGTCAGTTTCACATTTCCTTACTTTGTCATATTTTTACATAAAGTATTCTATCCAAATTTACATTTCTGAATATTTCCCATTTATACACCCTTTTAAACTTTCTCCAAGACATTTACTTATTTATCGTTTGTTGATCACTTATTTATCCTTTGTTGATCAGGATAGTACACTAAGCTAATGACCTCTTTTCAGGGGTAACCCAAAGTGGTATTTTTACTACTGTGGGAAATTTGGAGAGGGCATCAGTGAACTTTCTGTACTGTTTTCAATAAGCACCATAGGATCTTTTATATCCACCAGAGCTACTACCACCTCAAGCAGATGGGACCCGAGTTTGACATCTCATCTCAAGTTTGACACACTCAGGAGTGCAACATTCCCCATAATGCAGCACTAAAGTGAATTTTACATTAAGAAAATATTGTTTCTTCCTCATTACATTATATTGCATACTACTTTTTATTGTTAATTTATCTAGCAAAAGTCTCCACAGAAAATCCCCTGCCTCATAAAACCTCTCAAACCTTTTCCTTTATATTACAGCATTTGTTGCCTCTTCCTTTAATTCTTTCTATGGATACACCGAGTAATATTATTTTAACAACCATATTATAGCATTCCTTTCTATTTTAACTTCTATAACTTTACTTTCATATTTTTTCTATTCTGTCTTTTCTTTCCACTTCTTTTTTCCATATTTCACATATATAACTTCTTATCATTTTGTTTCTCTCTCTTATTTTTCACATTCCTTATAACCCTAAGATGCACAGATGATAAATATACTAACTTTTTTTTAAATTCAAACCTCCTTTTTTATTATACATCACCTCTCTTTTAAATGGGTTGAGTTTTGAACCCCAAACAAAACTGAACAACACCTCTAGCAGCTCTTTCTCCATATTAGCTGGAAACATGTACCTTCCGGGTATGCTAACTTTCCCAGTATATAAGCATTTAACATATATACCTTTTTCTTGAGTGATAAAAGTTTCCACCAAATCAATAGCTTTTTAATTTATTCCATTATTTCTGTCCATTGTCCTATTATAATTTCATAGTCCCCAAATGTCACTCTCAATACACATTTCTTCACTGGTATAATATATGCTATTCCTTTTCTTAATTTCATCAAACCCCTTACTTTTCAATTTGATTAACTGTAATCCAATGTTTTAAACAGTTTTTCAATATGTACCACACTTTCACTCATCCTAACCTTGTTTTTAGCAACAATATTATGACAAACGCATAAGTATTATAATTCTTCTCTCCATCTCCCATCTTGTTTCTGTAATTCCGTATGTGCATGTTTGTAGTATTGTATTCATTAGCGATATAAAAACACACATGCACACTGGACACCCTTGTTTAACTCCTCTGTTAACTATTTTTCTTGCTATCTATCCATTTAGCAAAATATTTGCCCAAAAATGTTCATAACATTCTTTTTACATTCATTATTTTTTCTCATATCCCATATGTCTCTAATATCTTCCACACTGCAGTATTGTTCCCCATCAAATGCTTTTGATACATCACGTTGCTTTTCTTACCACAATGTTTTCTCTCAAAATCATTTATATTTCTTATTTTAGTATTGCTAACATTTCTTTCACCTCCCTTCCTTTTATACCAAAAAGCCCACCCATGATAACTTTGTCCAACATTTTCTGCATCCTATTTTGCATTATTTTCATAAAAACATATAACCTGTATTTCCTATGTTTTATACAGGCAAGCTCTAGCCACTCCAAGGGGCCTAGTCAGCTATAAAGTTACACAGACTGCAGAGAGAACAATCCAGACTTTATCTAAACAATCATATCTTGTTTTGAAATTTATCAACTACGAGCAATAGTGAGCAGAAGCTACTACAAGTGCCATAAAGGAATTACAGATTTTGTCTGACTTTCAGAACTTGGACTGTCAGAACAACAACTTTATTGTACTTCCTTTGGTATTTAGTTGTATATTGCTTGTGTGATTTTTCTCATAGAAGTTGATTTAAGTTCTCGTTGAATTCTGTGGTTACTGATTTTGATTATTTTTTCTTTTACATGTTTTTATTCAATCAAGGCTGAATATGGATTCCTTAAAGGAGTATGCCATTAATAATTTGCTAATGCACAAATATCTTGTACAGTGTAATAAATACTAAGCATATTTAAAGGTAACAGCTGATAACATTGGTGATCTGTGTCCCTTGTGTCAAAAGTTGGATGATTTACTTACAATTGTTAGAAGTAAATCTAGACTTACTGATGATGATTACACTTGTGCAATTGGCATGGCCTGGAGAACTGTTGTTTCATATATTAATGACTGGACTGGTGAGATAAATAATGTTAGGCAAAGAACAAATAGAACACATTTAGGAAGTGATGTGTCTATTGTCCATAAAGATCATTCAGCCCCTATGAAACAAGGCAATGCCCCTGACAACTGTGGAATTCTGGATGCACGTATTCAGCAGTCTGAGCATTCAGAGTGTTAGAAGGAAACAAAACAAGAAAGTAAGGAAGACGTTCACAACAAATAACAGAGAAGAAAAAGAAAGTGATAAATGTCTATAAGTAAAGAGAATACATATTAAAAAGGAACCTACTTTGTTATGTAATGCACACATTACAGGGAATGATACATTTTTTCTATCTGAAAACCTTCATCTACAGAAAAAAGCATCATTTTTACTAAAGAGAAGGTAGAAAAAAGAAGCAAGGGGCAGGTTGAAAGGAAGGAATCAAAATTGATTGTGGAAGGACTAAAGAACATTACTGTAAGAAAAAAGAAGAGAAAGACAGATGTTGACTACATGGCTCAAGCTGTGGATGTACAACACCAGCTGGATGAGAATTTAATGGGTTCCTATTAGATGACCGAAGACGCACTCTTTCGAATGTATCTTGGTCGAACTTGAAAAGAAGAAAAGGCAAAATGATGAATCAGCATATAAACAAATTCTTTCCCTGGGAAAGAAATCACTTGGCCACATCTGTTACTTTGCCATTTTCGTCACTGTAGTGCGATCTCGGAGTTGGTATATTTAAGTAGGGGGGTGGGGGGCACAGACCCCCACTTTATGTTATGTTTTAAGTTGGGTTTTGAGGGGTTATTTTTGGAACAGCTATTTTTTTCCCTTGGAAAAAAAATCGCTGTTCTAAGCATTCAAGTTTGTAAGCTTTCGCTTACATGGGGTCGATAAATCATCGTTCGTGTTTCTAAGAGTTCAATGATTTAATATAGACCCAAATTTAATACACTATGAAAACGGATTAATAAGCATAATGGTGATGAAGATCTAACCTTTGTAACAATTGATAGAGCAGATATTACTATATCAGAAGTTGAAGATACTTCAGATCTGGTCAGAAAAGACATTCTTGTAATTGGAGATTCAATTATTAGAGGAACTGACACTTACATTTGCAGAAAAGATAACAAATATTAGACAGAGTTATGCTTGCCAGGAGCAAAAATAATAGAAGATGTGAGACAAGCCTTGGAACACCTTAATGTAAGGAAATACAGATCTTTTTTTTTTTCCCCCATGCTGGTACAAATTATCTCATCCACAAGGACTCTGATTGTTAGTAGGGAACTTACAGCCCTCTTTGATAGTATAGTCTGTACTGGTATTAGGATGCATTTTTCACAAATCACATATAAAAAGGATAGTCAGGTCATTAAGAATGAAAATATTTTGGGGGTAAATACCTACATGGTACATGGAAAAATTGTCCTTTTTTTAAAAAATGTAAATGTGTAGAGCATCCAAGCCTAGTTTTAGGCACACGTGTTCAGGCAGGATGGTGTGCATTTGTCAAGATCAGGAAAGAGAATTTTTGCAGCAGATATTTCGCAATATTTAACAAACACTAGGCAGGATTTTTGCCAGGTCAAAAAAATTAACAGTTCACAGATAGCAACATTTGGTGCATCTCTGATGTTTTTTTTAAATGCTAGGAGTACTAATAATTTTTTTTAATTGGAAAATTCGCTATGTTTCCACAAGACTGATGCTGTTATTGTTTGTGAATCATGGTTGAAGAATAATCACTGGAAACCAGCTCTGTCAAGGTATAAATTTTTACTGTAACAGCATTCAAAAAAAAAAAAAAAAACAGGTGGTGTTATGATTGGGCTTGAAGATATTTATGAGACCTGTGATTATTACATGTTCAATGATAACACCAATACTATAGATTGCGTAAATGTGACAATAAAGACAACCCTGGAATATATACCAGTTGCTGGAGTGTATAGACCACCAAAGTCAAGTGCAGATGACCTAGAGGAATTCATACATTTTTTGCATGAAACACAGGAGGGAATAATAATATTAGCTGGGAACTTACATTTACCAGAAACAGACTGGAGTAATATTGATTCAATAACACTAGTAAAGATTTTTTTTCACAAAGTATGTTCAGGAGCAACAATTGCTTCAAATTGTAAAAAAAAAAAAAAAAAACACCAGGGAATGGAACACACTAGACACTGTTTGTGTTCCTAAAGAAATTACTATTACTTCAAGTCAAGTTTTACCACCATTGATGTGCAGTGACCATGGGGTTATAAAGATTAATTTGTTGCTAGATAATTCTGCCAAACTGAAATCTAAACCAACACACAAAAGATTAGTCACAGATTATATGGAATTAAAAGAGTCAGTATGTAAAACTAACTGGAGTGATGTGTTCAGTTGAAAAACTATAGATGGAATGTGGAAAGTTTTAAAAGAGAAATTGTTTGAGTGCCAAAAAAAAAAAAAAAAAAAAAAAAAAAAGTTTAACATCAGGATCTAGGCATACAACATCAGTGGGATATATTTCCATAAGAAGATACCCGATTAAGGGGAGACAAAAAAATATAAGAAATGGAAGCGATGTTGAACTACAATTTTGAAAACTGAAATAAACAAGCTGGGCAAACAGATTAAGCATAGTAATTGCAAGAAAATTTATATAACGATTTTCAGCATAATAGGAAACCTTTTTATAAATACATAAGATGTGGAAGGAGTAAAGACATACAAATTGATAAACTGTGGGTAGATTCTAAAATTTATTCTCAGGCACAACAGATTATAGATATATTTACAAAATCTTATGCAAAACACTTTGGCTCCACAGAGTCATCCTAGTGACATCCAGGTAACCTCAGATACTGGAATCAAATTACTCGACAAACCTGGAACCACACACAAAGCTAAAACAGAAAACCAGAGCTGAGCAAAGAAACAGACTCACTGCAAAATGTAAAATACCATTTATTAAATCACAGTAATAGAGCACTTTAGTATAGTATATATCACAGACTTCTTCAGAATTATTAACAATGTATCAACAGACATTTAAAAACCCCTCCAGTCTAGATCATGTCATAAAGCAACCAATAGAATGCCTCCTGTCTTTAAATAGGTAGTTATGTTACTTCTGAACAGATACTACACTGACACAAATGTATTCCACTTAGTTACAATGATGATCAGGCGTTACCTACCATGAATACAATACAATATTGAAATGACTGTACATAATAAATATGTGCAAAATGCTACACATCATAAGCTCGAAGTTTTAAAATGCTGGTGATAGATACTTTGTCATTTAGACCTGGGTGTACATAGGCAGATATCGGACTCCAAGTTAAGTTATTACCAATCATACATGTGATTTTAAACTTTATAATTTCACCCATGGGTTTTAAAGTGTTGATTATACCGAATTGTTAAGTAAGGGGTATACATTTGTCCCCTCTACTTGAACAAGGATTGAAAATTTAATTATTGACTTAAAATTATTTTTAAGAAAGTTAAATTAAAAATGTTATTTAAAAACAATGATACTGTGTGTGCCACATGAGTTACACAGGAGTAGCATCTTCAATCCCCCTCTGTTCTTATCCCTAATTGTGTTCGAGAAACTTTGTGAGTTTGACTTCAGGGAGTTTTTACAATCTAAATCTGGTGAAGTTAATTCTTACCTTACTTCTGTTGAGCATGTATTACTCAAGAAGCTCATTCATGACAAAAGGGTCAGAGTGATGAAACCTGATAAGGGAGGGGGGGGTTGTTTTAATAGACAATATGAACTACATGAACATGATGAATACACATTTGTTTGACAGTGATTTTTATGAAGAATCTTCTCTGAATAGTGTGCATGTTTTCTATGCTAAAATTGACTGGTTGATTAAAGACATGTTTGATCACGGACAAATAGACCATGTCACATGGATGTTCTTATATAGTAAATTTCCAACAGTATTTACAAAGTTTGGTGTTCCAGAGACACATAAGGACCCCAATGAACCCCACCCCATGATACCTATAGTCAATGCAAAGCCTCATTCAATGGTCAGGTACATCAATACCATGTTGAAACATTGTCTCGAGAATTTTGAACATTTATGCAAGGACTCTTGGGACTTTCTTTTAAAACCTAGGAATACTGGGTTTTCCGAGGATGAGGTGTTTGTCACAATAGACATAACAAATCATTTTTAATGTTATCTCTCATGAGACATGAATGGAGTGGTTTCATGATTTTTTAGTGGACTCTACAGACTTGAGTGACAATTAAATTAATATTTTAGATGTTGTCTTGGAATTGATTCTTAAGAATAATTTTTTTTTTTGGTGGGCAGTATTTTCTACAGATGAAAGGTGTAGCTATGAGGGCCACTTGTGCCTCCATATTTGCTAATATAAGTATGTTACAATAGTAGGAAAAATATGTGTTTGAAGTCTTTAACCCACCACCATGATATGTGTATGTCTGTTTTTTTGGACAATATTTTTATTGTATGGAACAAACCTGTTAGTGAGATTTAGGCTTTCATTAATTACATTAATGTGACCACATCTTTTTTGAAGTTTACATTTTCTTACAGTAGTACACATACCTCTCAACCTGGAAACATCAAAAATGTGGAAAAAGGCCCATGAAAAATAGGTACATATCTGTCCGCTGATTAACATAAAAATTGCATACATCATTATGTGACCCTGCCCACCCCAATGGGATTGTGGAATACTAACTTTCAAAATCAAACTAAAGAACAGAACCAAAATATGGTCCCAGAGTCCAAACTCTGTAGTAAATGGTAACCATTTTTTAAATGTGTAGCAATTATGTTCACTGGGAAGGGAGACGATGATAAAACTTAAGATTTTTCTTTTGGTGACTTACATTTTGTGGGTTTTGTGGTAAAAGTAGGGCATTTAAAGGTAGGCAATATTCTAATCTTATCAAAAGAATATTATAGTTTGCTAGGACCGCCCAAAGTCATTCTCCATGGCCTACTGATCAGTGACATAGCTTGCGTTTGTGCCGCCTGGGGCTGGCTGAGTTTTCCCGCCCTTCCCCCCTCACAAAATCATGGTTGAATGGGACCCCCATACACAGTCCCCCTCTACAGCCATTCCAATTTCCCATTACTTGGCTATTTCACCCCATTTGCCATAAACACTAATGTGCATACTACTTTACTTCTACAGTGATTATTTGGATTTCATTTAAAACTTTTAATTTATATTTTATAGCACAAACACTAACAGACATCTGCTAAACAAAGCAATACAGTGTCACCATGAAAATATACTTAGCATTAAAACTTCTCTGCCCTTGAAACTCACATTCATTGAAACAGCATTGAAACCCACATTCAAAGAAAATGCATCTGGCCAGTGATGGATAAAGATTACCTTTGGGCTGTTTTCAAATCATAGGCCCATTGCACATGAAACATGCATGTGCCCCGGGATTCAATAAAGTACTTTCTCTGTGCAGAAACAGTGTAGCCATTCCTGAACAGAATATGGCTGCCGAGCAATCCAGTAAACTACTGTTTTGACGTGCACGAGCCTGCCTACACCTTTCTTGCATGGAAACCAGTGCATAATGCTAATTACCTCATTTACTTGTGAAAACCATGCAAAGGAGGTGAATTAGCAATTCAGCAAGCAGGCAGATATCACTGCAAGAACAGTGTTAGTTGCAGAAATGTATTCGGTTACTAACCGAATACATTTCTGCAAATAACAAAATGGAGACATGACAGCTCCAAAAAAAGCATGTATTATAGTCTTTAGGCATGCCAATGGCCAAATATATGGTCATTGGCATGGAAAAGTGCTTAATTTTTATAAAAATCAATGTTTTTTTTTTTTGGCCGATCTCAGCCATTTAAGCATAGGGCAGTGGCGTGCAAATGGGATTGTGCCAAAAATAAAAAAAAAAATGTGAAAACTCAATTTTAAGGGAAATCTGCATGTTGCCATTATAGTCTATGGTATGCAGAATCAAAACAATACCAGGGAACAGCTCAAGGGGAAAAGCTCTGTGTTAGTACAGTAACTATGGACTAAGGCAGTGGGGTATGCAAATGAGGGGAAATTTACTGAATCACAAAAATCTTCCAAGTGACAAACTGTACCTAACTGTGTAAGTGCTTTAGCATGATCATGTAACTAGGAGGAGCAACAGACATGAAAAAGGTGTGTGCCAGGCATGTTGTAAGCACATTGGAACCCTATGACACACAGATAAGCTTTGCTAAGCACAGCTAAGCAAGGGTGTGTGTCTGAGGATGTATTGACTTATTCCATGAAATGAAGAGCCTGTTCACATCCAGGGAGGGCCATTTCTTCATCTTTACATTAGCAAAACATGTATGCGCGGCACTCACCAGGTCTAAAAAAAAAACAGAAATAGCAGGACTGTTTACATTTGGCACTGGGTTTGCGCTGCACACCTCAGGGCTTAAAAGGGGGAGGAAATGGGAAGGGAAAAAAAGGAAAATAGCAGAATAAAAGCAATCAAGAACAAATTACACAGCCAGCAGGTGGAATGCATCATAGTCAGCCAATCATACAGGCGGCATCTGCAGCACAACCGTATAAACTATGGAAACACCTTACAGACTGTTTTTTCCCACAAACTCTGCACCACTGGTGTACACATGCGGGGGAATTTTAACTGGAAAAATGTTAGGGGCTGCCATTGCTTTGATCCATCAGTATGTGCTAGAGGCTGAAGGCAGAGAGGAGGATAATGCTGACAACCGCCACAGACCAAGGAGGAGGAGAAGAGTGTTCATACCCAGTGAAACTTACCAGGGGCTACATGATCTGGCTA
This sequence comes from Protopterus annectens, assembly GCF_019279795.1. NCBI lineage: Eukaryota > Metazoa > Chordata > Ceratodontiformes > Protopteridae > Protopterus > Protopterus annectens. The sequence goes on from NC_056743.1 coordinate 1,947,898,835, forward strand.
TAGAGAGCTACAGGGTGGACAGAGACATACTTCAACAAATCACTGAGCTGTGCCAGCCTCAACTCAGACCTAGAGTCAACAGAGGGGAACCAATCCCAGTGGATACCAAGGTATGTGTAGCCTTAAGAATTCTAGCTACAGGTACTTTCCAAAGACCTACAAGGGACATCATGGGGATCTCACAGACATCTGCATCCAGGGTACTCCACCAGTTCCTGGATGCCATGCTACTACATGCCGGTGAGCACATTTACTTCCCTAAACCCATTGAGGAGAGGACCAGCAATATGCATCTCTTCCACCATGTAGCAGAATACCTGAAGGTACTGGGTGCCATAGACAGCATGCACATCCACATTAAAGCGCCACCCAGTGAACAGGGTAGGGTATACATAAACCACAAGGGATTCCCCTCCATCAACTGCCAGGTCATGTGCAATACCCTGGGCATTATCATGAATGCATGTGCTGGCAGCCCTGGAAGCTATCATGACTCCCACATCTGGCATTCATCACAGCTGCACCAGGCATTTGCCATTGGGGGCATCCCATATGGCCATCTGGTGGGGGGATGCACGCTATGCACTGGAGTTGTGGATGATGACAACCATCAGAAATGCACACACACCCACACAAGAACGCCATAATGAGGCACACACACAAACCAGGATCATTATAAAGCATGTCTTTGGGATGGTCAAGTCATGGTTCCACTGCCTTGACATAGCTGGTGAAGCCTTGCAGTACTCTCCAGCCACGTGTGCACACATGTTCACAGTATGTGGTGTGCTACACAATATGATCCTGCAGAAACAGCTGCAGCAGGAACAGCACGGGGAAGGGCCAGACAGCCCACCAACATTGCCAAGGTCCCCACAGGCACAGAGGAACTCAGAGGAGGAGTCCCCTGAGCCTGCTACTGTAGGCAGACAGAGGCATGCCCAGTATGCTCAGGCCTTGGCAAAGAGGCAATGCGTAGCACACACACTGGCACTGTAGGGACCCCAGGGACTAACACCTCTCTCTGACTCACACACATGGTAAAATGGATGACACACACATCACATTACCTGTAGATTACTATGTATAGGCAGTGTATTGTGTGCATCCAACATAGGCAGCCCTCAAGCACCGTCTTTACAACTGCCACAAGCACAAGGTAAGTTTGTCTTCTTAACAATAAATGAATGGATTAAGATGTTTTGCTAGCCTATCTTTGGTAATGCTGCATGCATGCAAGGGAATGGGGGTGGCCTATTGAGACAGCAGCACACAACTGACAGCTATGTGGGACACAAGGAAATGTCCGGCCAAAACTGGCCTCCACACACTATGCAGTAGTACCCAGGGTGGCAAATCCCACTACAGTATATATGTGTGGGGACAACTAACTGGGAGTCATAGGTCACAGGCATGGATGTCAATGTGGGGGTCCCATACCCACCCCTCACACCCACACAGCAAGTCAGCAATGTTGAATTACCCCCCTACAGACTCACACAGTGATAGCACAGCAGGGCCCGCAGTTGCAGTAAGGCTATGAAGGGTAGGAAGTCTGAAACTCAAATGTATGCCATTACAATCTGACCTTTGCCCTTTGCTGATATGCCTCTAGTCCCCAAGACAGGGCACAATAGTATGGTAAATGGAACCAAAATGTAAAGCAAATATCAGCACAGTTGACAGGTGTGCTTCTCCCATATACCCACACAAATGCAGTAACGTATGTTTGCAGGGAAATAGTAGCATAGCACACATTGGCAGGGCTGTACCAATACACATGAAAACATGTTGCCTGTCCACAATATGAAGGGGTCAATGAGCTATGTGTATGTGTGGTTAATACTGTTGGGATCTGGCCAGCATGTTCTCCTGGCAGTCATCTTGCAGTGCCCTAGGTACAGTGCTGTCTTTGACAGGGCCATGTGCAGATAACTGCAGTGCCAACTGTTATGCATGTCAGTGACACCCACTGCTCTGCCACTGACATACCTGGAAGTCACAATGCTATGTGGAATAAACTACACATATAAGGGACATCTTGAAGGATGTGTAGCTGAGGTGCCAAGGCTTTTGTGAATATAAGTGCTTTTTGATACTATTTCTAGTAGTTATTCTCTTTTTCATATGTTTGCTTTTACATATAATGGACATGCCTGCATAGCAGACTGCATTCTGTACCCACACCCATAACTCCCAACCTCTGACAGCAAGATGTCTGGACAAGGGCAGAAATAAAAGTGGAACAAAGGCACAATGATAGACGTGTTGCAGTAGTGGGAATTGTCTGAATGTTATGCAGTCTGAAACAGTAATGCCTGTCATTATTTTTGTAACATCACTCTTCAATTATATGTAACTAACTTGCCATAAAAACACAAGTTTACATAGACAGGATGAAACCTCTAGCCAAACACCTGGACAACCTGCAAAAAAATGTACAGGTGAAAGGTATGCCCACACAAGAATATGGCATCTTGGGTTAGAAAGATACCATACAAGCAGGACATCCCCAGCCAGTATATCACCAGGTTGCTGGACTGTTTACACAGAACATCATCAATCAACTGGCTGTAGCCACACCTCACAAATGGCCTTGTTGGGCAAGAATGTGCATAGCTGCCCTCATAATATTGGTCTATGCATCGTACAACTAGTATTCCTCTGGTAAAGCACTGTGATGATCTGAGGATGTCTGGCACTAGGTAATGACACAATACATTGCAGTGTCAGATAAAAATATGACAGAAAATGTCTGCTAAACAAACCAAGTACCCTGAGGAAAGTCCTATGTACTCCTGAGAGGAATGGCTGTAGCACACAAAACCCTGGACAGGAGTTCATCTATCTCTGGAATGGAGTCACACTCCAACTATAGAAGGTCACACTGGGCATGCTCCTACACTTACAGAATCACAGGACATGTTGGAACCCACATTGGAATATATGACTGTATTGTCTATATATGTCTGTGCATACAGACAGCTATGTACACCTCAACTCCCCCCTCCACACACACACACACACACACACACACACACACACACACACACACACACACACACACACACACACACACACACACCAGACAGGATTACCCTCAGCTAGCTGTAGGTGGCCCATATATGATATATCTGTATTTGTTTCATGAGATACACACACACATATATATGGGAAACAGATAACATATGTCAAGCATACACACACATAGATGTGGGGAAGTGACAGACAGTGACAGAGAGAGACACAGGGGGACAGACAGAGTGAGTCAAACACACGGATACCCTATATGGCATACAGTGATGTCCTGCTGTGGACAGTGGCATACTAGTTGTAAACAGTTGCATGTGCCAGAATAAAAGGTGAGCCCCATTGAGTAACAGTACTGAGGTTGGGTTTATAATATCACATTACCTGCATGTATGTGTGTGTGTGTGTGTGTGTGTGTCTGTAGGTCTACGTATAAGGGGACTGTTCACACTCGGTACACTTCACATTACCCTACTTCACATGATCTGCTGCTGTCATTCAGCTTAGAAGTGCCATTGGACACCTATTACCCCTATAAGCTCTGTAGCACATGTGATAACTGCATAACACTATAGTACAAATAACTAGATAGGTAGGGGTTCTAATCTCACTACTGGCATGTGTGTGTGTGTGTGTGTGTGTGTGTGTGTGTGTGTGTGTGTGTAAGAGAGAGAGTAAAGGAGTGTGTCTTTCCTTGTAGGTGAAACAGTTTTAGACCATCCCACCCACAACACTTTCCAGTGCCCCACTTTATTGGCACCTTTGGCCAGTTGACAGCCCAGTAAGCTCTGTAGCGCATGCAATAACTGCGTAACACTATAATACAAATCAGTATCTAGGCAGGGGTTCTAATCTCAGATCTGGCAAATGTGTGTGTGGCTGTATAAGCGTGTGTGTGTGTAAGTGTATATGTTTGTAAAAAGAAGTATTCTGATGGGTTTCCCATCCAGTGCTCTACTTTATCAGTAATGCTGATGTCATTCCCCTTATCAGCACCTTTGGCCAGTTGTCAGCCCAATAAGGTATGTAGCATGTGCAATAACTGCATAACACTATAGTATAAATCACTAGATAGGCAGGGGTTCTAATCTCAATACTGGTAAGTAGGTGTTTGTGTGTGAGAATCATATCCTGTGTGGGTTGTACCATTTTGAGTTGTGTACCACCCTGTACACTTCCCATCACCATACTTTACAAGGCCTGCTAATGTCATTCACCTTAGAAGTACCTTGGGACTAGGTGAATTTATATAACCTCCATGGCACATCTGATAACTGTGTAACACTATAGTAGAAATAGCTAGATAGGTTCTAAGTGTGTGTGTGTGTGTGTGTGTGTGTGTGTGTGTGTGTGTGTGTGTGTGTGTGTTGAGAATCATATCCTGTGTGGGTTATACCTTTTTGAAGTGTGTACCATCCACGTCTGTTTACCACCTCCTGTTGGCATTACTTTATATAGCATGTTACTGGCATCTGTCTCACATAAAGCATATATTAAACCACTGTACAGGCCATTGCAGTCATCTCTACAAATGTCTACAGATATCTGGATGTTTGCAACCCATATGCAGTCTGTGTCCCCTAACAATGGCCATGTATGTGATATTGTTGCCAAATTGGTCACAGTTACTGTACTGACACACATGCCAGCATCAGACATCATACCTGACTGAAACATCATGCTGATACAATGTCTGTTGCCCTATCACTTGTCCAGGCTTGTAGGAGCAATAGATGACCGCAGTTTCTATTCCTGGTGGGTTATCTCACTGTCCATGAAGGCATTCACAACAGTACATGTTGTAAGATGTAGTGGGTTATGTCCCATGCATATAATCTATGTGGGGCATGTCATGTGCATGTAGCACTATAGTACATTAAAGTGGATATGTAGGTTTATAAATCTGTCCATTGCAAACTGTGTTTGTGTTACTGTATGCACATTCCCTGTGTCAGTCTTTACAGTGTGTATGCAAATGATATACTATTTTGTCTCCCTGTTCCACCCTGTGAACTAAGGAATACATACCACAAACCTGTCATACACAGTACCATGCATGACCTCACCAACTGCATCAGGGTTGAGTGTATGGGAAAGAAATGGCAGGGGCAACAGGTGCTGACACGTGAATCTGTTGCAGGCAATATAATGGCTAAGCTGGTGAGGGACCTATTGACAGTAGAATAACCTGTTCCACATGTATGGGCCTGTGGCACTACACAACACTGAGGTGACATGTCTGAAGGCTACCTGTCTGTGACAAGGGGTATGTATGCCAGGTCACACTGTCTGACAACAGTGTCCATCACACACTGTTGCATGCATACATACATGGTAAACATACATATAAAGCTGTACCTTGGCTATGAAATGGTTGCTGTATTTCCACTCTGCCATACTCCACATTGGTAATGTATGCAGGGCCACAGCCTGCAGACACACAGACACCTGGAATACAAATGAAATGCAGCATATCAGACTACATTCAATCAGTGGTACTAACAGCAATGATGCATCATCGCTAATAAGGAACATACACCTTTATGTGTACTCATAACAAATGCAAGCAGACAGCACCTTAAACAATATTACATAGCTACACTGTATTATATTCACCCTGTGCATCAGACCCATATTAGCCTGCCCCTACTTTGATGGTATGGATGACAGGGATGTGGCACAGGTATCATCATATGCACAGGGTGTGGTGTGGATTTGCCAGAGGCCTAGGCTGTGCCATATGGTTGACATCCATATGTGTGTTTGGAGGGGTACCCTATAGATGGGCTGTGCAGAGGTGCTGTGTGTGTCCAGAGGTGACTTGCCTGTGATCTAGATGTGTGTGTGTATGTACACACACAGTCATGCCATGTGGCTGCCCTACACAGGAGTATGTTGAACAGCTGTGGACTGTACATGGCAGGGTGTCCAGTTCACTGTCTCCAGCCACGGACATGTGAACTGGTCTTGCCAGGGGTCTCACTAGCACCACCAGGCCCAAGGCCAAAAACAGTACTGCTTCCTGATGGTGACTGCTGTCTGCAGGATCTGTGTCCCTGACAGGACCGGCCAGGACCACATGCCCATGGCCTGCTCTGTTGTGATATGGACAGCAACCCCCCTTTGGTAGTGCCACTGTGGGAGTGGGAAGGTGCATGGCCCCATAGACTCTCAGCTGATGTTGGTGCTGACCTACATCCACGTGGCCAATGCCCATCTCCCACCACATGCTCAAGCACAGACATGCCATGGTAGAGGATTGCCAAGGTCTCACCACACCATCTATTCATGACCTCAGTATTTTGGTGTGTGGCATCAACAAGGTCATGTATGTCATCACGTAAACCAGGAAGAGTTACATCCACCACTCTGAGTATATGTCTGGTGTTGCATTTACTACATGCCTGTGCATCCATGACAGCCCAAAACATGCATCTGGTGACACCTGCTCTGGCACTTGCGACAGTGGCTCAATGAGCAGCAGTCCTACTGTGAGGACCCCTTTCCATCTGCCTGTGTGGGACCTCACCTGCACTCTGGCTATTGACAGTGTCTACACACACACCTGCCATAGTCACCACACTAGCCTGTTCCATGCCACCACCTGCCAACTGTCCATCAGCTGTGGATGCTGGGGGTGGGGCATGTGTAGGAATTGTGACTGTGTGCAGGGACACTGTGGATGAGGGTGGGATGCCAACTGATGGCACAGATTCAGCCCCTGACAACACCACTTGTGCCTGAATATGACCATCATCATTGCCAGAGTCTGTAGAGACACTGACATCAGATACTGAGCGGGAGGGACTGTGACCACCATGACCACCTGTGGGGGAAAGACAACATATGTAAATTAATACCTGCACTATACCGTTTGCTGCTACACATGCATGCACACGCATACACATACAGGTGAGGTGGCAGACAGCCATTACACAGACTTTACAATAGCCAACTGGTGACATTCACAATACAGTCAGACCACTACATACACACCCTGGACAGGCCCTCAACATCATGCAGTGCGGCCCTTTCCACTACCTGTTACATCTTATATACACCTCTGTGATATGTGAGTAGTGTTAGTAGGTGATGGGCCTTCAAGTAGCACACACTGCACCCTTGTACACATAATTGCTGTTCACCTGTATAGCACAGTGGCAACTCCTACAGAACATACCTCTCAACTGTGCAGAGTGTTGCTGAATGTCTACATGTGTGACTCATATTTCTGGTCTGTTCATCATAAATCCAGTATTTGTCTGACACATTACTGGGATGATAGGAGGACTGGTGTCACTATTTAATGACATATTTTGAGTCTCACACTTCAAAACCTGCAGTACAGGCATGTTACAACAGAACCAGTTGCACTAACAACCTTCTAAGCTTACAGTGGCTATTATAAGTGCAGACACCCCTGTTAACATGCCAAGTTTGTCTGATATATAACATGAGACCACAGAAGTCATGTGATAACATTTCCCAACTTTAATGAGACCTATAACCTGTCCAATCCAATTGAAAAACAAACTCATCGGTTAGGGGTAACATGTAGAAGTTGAAATATGTACAATATGTTGGTTGCGTGACTGTGCACACCCTTAAACTAATACTTTGTTAAAGAACTTTTTGATTTCATAGCAGCAGTCAGTCCTCTTGGGAAGGTGCATATCAGCATGGCATATCTTGACATAACAATATTTGTACACTCTCCCTTGCAGAAGCCATCCAACTCTGTCAGATTGTGAGGGCATCACTTCTGCACAGGCCTCTTCAGTGCACCCCACAGATTCTCTATTGGATGTATGTGTGGACTGTGGCTGGACCCTTCCAAAACATTGACTGTCTTCTGGTGAAGACATTCTTTTATGAATGTTGATATATGGTATGGGTCAGTCTTGTGTGGAAGGGTGTAAGCCCTCTCTATCCACAGCTTTCTAGCAGACACATGATGATTTTAGGCCAAAAGGGACTGGCATTTTGAACTCTTCCTAATCCCCGCCACCTTAGCTACAGGCCCACTAACAGCTCATGCACAGCAACCCCAAAGCAGGACACTGCCATCACCATGCTTCAACATGGGGATGGTGTTCTTTTGGTGATGCACAGTGTTGTTCTTTTGCCAAACAAACCTTTTGGTATTGTGGCCAAAAAGTGTAAACTTGGTCTCATTACACCATAGCACATTTCCCCACGTGATATTGGGGGACCTGATGTATTTTTCTTGAGAAATCTGCCAGACCTGGATGTTGTTCTGTGTGTGAGAAGGCTTCCATCTTCTAAACCTACCCCACAGGCCAGATATGTGGAGAATACAGGAGATTGTTATCACATGTAGTACACAACTGGTACTTGCCAGTGATTCCTGCAAGTATGGCAGTGTTGCTGTAGGTCTCCTGGCAGCCTCCTTGACCAGTTTGTGTCTTGTTTTTTCCACACATTTGGAGGGATGTCAGTTATTTGCAATGTCACTGTTGCCCCATATTTCCACCACCATGTGACGACTGTCTTCACTGTGTTCCATGGTATATGCACTGCTGTGGAAATGTGTGTGTACCCTTCTCTGGGCTGATACCTTTCACAAATAAGATCCCTTTGCTGTTTCGTAAGCTGTATGCAAACTATGGCTGTTGCTGTAGCAGGCAAATGAGTAAATTTAGGATGATCCTGTTAGGACAGCTGACCATTATTTGCTGTTAATCAAAGAGTCTCTGTAATTGATGGCAGATGTGTATCCAAGAAGATGTAATCCTGTAATAATAGCAAAAGCTTCTTCAGCACATTATTAGCGTCAGACTGTGCACACGTACGCATCTAGCTTCTTGTGTTTTGTATGTGTCATAATTGTTCCCGTACCAGATGTGTTTGTTTTACAATTGGGTTGTACAAGTCATAGGTCACATGAAAGGTTGGAAGGGTTTGGAAATGTGTTATTGTTCTCTCATTTTTGTATTTCACAAATACCTGGCATTTCAACAGGTGTGTGTACACCATTTATATGCACTGTATAACACTAATTTATAAAATATGTCCCTAGTTTTGAGCCTTCATCCCCCCATTTTGTCAATGCTGTCAGTGCTTGTCCAGATTTCCTGTAATGACAGGTTGTGAGGTATGCTACAGATATGTGACATCTCCTGCAAATAGGCCCCTGTGATGACCACTGTGATGCAATGCAGTTAACTCCACCACAAGTGAACATGCAGATATTGCAAAATAGCTGAGAGTAATAGTTGTGTGCATGGTCACATGCATGACCTTAATATTCCTGGGGTATTGGTGAGCCACAACAGGAAAATCCCATACTCACCAGCTTCAGGCTGCTGTCCCACATGCAGTCTAGTGGTACCTATGTAGTTGTGAGGGAGAGGTATTTTCAGCAGACTCACATTTGGCATTGGTACACGATGAATGCTACATGTCTGCACAGGTACAGTACAAGCTATAATAGTACACAATTTCCTGTCCCTCACCATAGATGTGCACTTGTGTGCCACCCACAAATGCAGTTTGAATGGACATATGCATTTAGATACTATATTGAAGACAGTATGACTGCTACATGAATAAATTAATGTGCACTGTGGCCTTACCTGGATGCTCCTTGCTTGTTGCCTGGGTGCCATCCACCTCCACCACTGGTGTTTCATGTGTTGGGTGTTGTCTGGGGGCTGCCCCAAGGTTGGAAAGGAGCTCCTCTGTTGCCGTAAGTGGAGCCTGTGTGTCTGGACCCCCACCCGTAGCAGTATGGTCCCCGGCCACAGCAGCAGCAGCTCTTTGCCGGACATGATGTTGCAGGTCAGTTGCCCAATGCCTGACCTGATCATATGTGTGGCCATGGTGGCCCAAGGTGTTCACTCTGTGGAGAAGGTCATCCCACAGGGCAGTCTGCTCCCGCAGATTTTGTCGGCCCAGGCCAAACAGTACCGCATGGTGTTGTAGTATTGCCTCTGTAATGGCTGCATTTTCCTCAGCAGTGTAAGCCAACTGATGCTGCATGGCACCTGAAAAACATAAACAGGGAAAGACATCACAGGACCTCAGACACTGGTCAGAGTTATTTACAGAGCCAGCACATCAATATTGCCTATCATTAGCCACCACTTACAACCACATCATACCCCTGCCATCTATCAACACAGTATGAACCTGCATTGCACTACTGGTCCTGATGTGTCATGTTCCCCTCAGTGAGGGCCAGTACATTGCATAAACCACCATTCATAATTCATGTTTGTGTAGGGGAATAACAGTGGCCATCATCTTTCTTGCAGATGGGATGTCAATGGTGCTCAGGCTTTGCTTGCATACAGTGTGTAATGGAGCTGGAATATTATGCCTGAGTTCATGTACGATGCACATAGGAATGTTCTCAGATCCCATGGAGACTTGCTTTTGTTGACTTTGATTAGGTAGTATGCACCTGCTCCTTGATGATGAAGGGATGAGGGGAGGGGTGTAGGTGCTGTGCATATCCACCTACACTGATGGTGAGCCAGGGGGGTGATGTTTGCCCTAAACCTGTCTGCAGCAGGTTGCCTATAGCTATGGTGTGTGTGTGTGTGTGTGTGTGTGTGTGTGTGTGTGTGTGTGTGTGTATGTGGTGTGATTGACCACCATTACAGGGTGAGTTGTGTTGTCACCTCAGACATATGTGAAGACGGCCTTGTGATTGCCCTTGATGGATGTGTCCAATTTGTACTCATAGTCAGCCTTACAGTAATCCATGTGGGACCTTGTATGCTCGTTCAGACAAAGGCTGACTCGCTGCCAAGTTGGTATCTGCTCCTACTCTGACCTGTACAGCCAACATAGTGACCAATTATGTGGTTTGTGTATTGCTGCTGTCCAGCAAAGATGATTACTCTACTTTGGTGGAGACCGGTTTTACAGATAATGTATTGCTGAGTCCATACAGCTACGTCTGTGGTCATATGGCTGTTTGTAGTAGGCATGGACACATGGTCATAACAGGACTAGACACCTTTGAAATTTCAACCTGATAATCATGCTTATTCTAGTATCCATGTCTGTGTCAGGGCAATGCACCAACGAGTAGCTGTAGAAATCTAACTCTGTTGGATGCACAGAAACTGAGATTACACACGTGTACATGTGCAACTTATTTACCTGACATTTTGCATCCCATGTCTGTTGTTATAAGGCAGCCATGTACACCTACTCATACATAGATGTGCACATATAATACCTGATATACAGTTCTGTTCTATGTCAGTATGCCACACTGTATTTGCACTCTTGCTGCTCAGTCATTCCTGTCGACCTGTTAGAGCAGGACATCTGGAGGATGCCACACATACATGGGGGGTGGTGGGCCAAAATTAGTGACACTTTCTTAATATTGCTGTAACACACTTAAGTCATTTGATAGCACAGTAGCCTTTGCATTCACAGACATACCCTGGAGGATGTCCGATGCTCATATGTCAGGAAGAGAGGAGAAAGGCTAGGAGTGTGTTAGTGAGGGTAGGCACTTTTAATGTTGGCAGTATGACTGGTATGGGGACAGAGCTAGCTGATATGATGGACAGAAGGAAGGTTGATATATTGTGTGTGCAAGAGACAAGATGGAAGGGGCATAAGGCTAGGTGTATCAGAGTCAGGTCCAAATAGTTCTATCATGGTGTGGATGGGAGGAGAAATGGTGTAGGGGTTATCCTGAAGGAACAATATGGCAAGGGTGTTTTTGGAGGTGAAAAGAGTGTCAGGTAGAGTGATGTTAATGAAGCTGGACATTGATGTGTAATGATGATTGCTGTTAGTGCATATGCTCCACTAGTTGCTTGTGCAATGGATGAGACAGACAAATCTTTGACTGAGTTGAATGAAGTGGTGATGACTGTACCCAAGGGTGAGAGAGTGGTAATTGGAGCAGCTTTCAATGGACATGTTGGTGAAGGGAACAGATGGGATGCAGAAGTGATGGGTAGGTATGGTGTTAAGCAAAGGAATGCAGAAGGTGAGATGGTGGTGGGGTTTGCAAAAAGGATGGACATGGCTGTGGTAAATACATATTTTAACAAGACAGAGGAGCATAGGGTAACATACAAGAGTGGAGGAAGATGCACAAAGGTGGATTATCTTCCATGCAGGAGGGCCTGTTTAAAGGAGATTGGAGACTATAAATTGATGACAGGGGAAAGTGTAGTTAGGCAGCATGGAATGTTGGTCTGTGGGATGACGTTGTTGATCAAGAGGAGGAGGAGGAGTGCGAGGGCAGCACCCAGGATTAAATAGTGGAAACTGAAAAAGCGTGATTGTCAGGTTGAGTTCAGGGAAGAGTTAAGACAGGCAGTGGGTGGCAGTGAAGAGTTACCTGAATATCTGGGTAACTACAGTACAGCTAGTAAGGGAGACAACTAGAAATGTGCTTGATGTGATATCTGGACAGAGGAAGGAGGACAAGGGGACCTGGCTGTGGAATGAGGAAGTACAGGGGAGTAAACAGAGAAAGAGGTTGGTGAAGAAGAAGTGGGATTGTCAGAGAGATGAAGAAAGTAAACAGGAGTATAAGGAGATGGAGTGCCTGGCAAAGAGAGAGGTGGCAAAGGCTAAGGATGAGGCTTTTGAAGGGTTGTATGAAAGGCTGGACACTAAGGATGAAGAATAGGAACTGTACCAATTAGCTAGACAGAGGGACCAAGCTAGGAAGGATCTGCAGCAGATAAGGGTGATAAAGGATAATGAGGGAAATGTACTCACAAGAGAGGAGAGTGTGTTGAGCAGATGGAAAGAGTACTTTGAGGGGCTGTTGAATTAACAGAATGGGGGAGAGAGAGAGAGTATGTTGGATGATGTGGTTATGGTAAATCAGGGAGTGCAACAAATTAGCCAAGAGGAAGTAAGGATAGCTATGAAGAGGATTAAGAATGGAAAGGCTGTTGGTCCAGATGACATACCTGTGGAAGCATGGAGGTGTTTAGCAGAAATGGCAGTGGTCTTTTTAACCAAATTGTTTAATGTAATCTTGGAAAGTAAGAGGATGCATGAGGGGTGGAGAAAACGTGTTTCATTACCAGTTATAAGAATAAGGGTGATGTGCGGAGCTGTAGTAACTACTGAGGGATAACACTGATCAGTCATAACATGAAGTTATGGGAAAGAGTAGTAGAAGCTAGGTTAAGAAGGGAGGTGAGGATTATTGATCAGCAGTATGGTTTCATGCCAAGAAAAAGCAGTACAGATGCAATGTTTGCTCTGAGAGTGTTGATGGAGAAGTACGGATAAGGTCGGAAGGAGTTGCATTGTATCTTTGTGGACTTAGAGAAAGCATATGACAGGTTGTCTAGAGAGGAGTTGTGGTATTGTATGAGGAAGTCAAGAGTGGCGGAAAAATATGTAAGAGTGCAACAGGATATGTACAAGGGTAGTGTGACAGTGGTGAGTTCTATGATGGGAGTGATAGGTGCATTTACGGTGAAGGTGGGATAACATCAGGGTTCAGCTCTGAGCCCTTTCTTATTTCCATTGGTGATAGACAAGATCAGACAGGAGTCCCCACTGACTGTGATGCTTGCAGATGACATTGTGATCTGTAGTGAGAGTAGGGAACAGGTTGAGGAGACCCTGGGAAGGTGGAGATATGCTCTGAAGAGGGGAGAAATGATGGTCAGCAGGACTAAGACAGAATATATGTGTGTGAATGGGAGGGAAGATAGAGAACTGATGAGGATGTAAGGAGTAGTGTTTGCAAAGGTGGATGAGTTTAAATACTTGGGAACAATGGTTCAGAGTAATGACGTGTGGGGGACAGGTGAAGAGTACAGTCAAGATGGGGAGGGTGGAGAAGAGTGTCAGGAGTGATTTGTGACAGATGAGTACCATTAAGAATGAGAGGGCAGGTCTACAAGACAGTAGTGAGACCATGGGGTTATATGGGTTGGAGACAGTGACACTGACAAAAAGGCAGGAGTCAGAGCTGGACGTGGAAGAGTTAAAGATGTTAATATTTTCACTGGGTGTGAAGAGGGTGGACAGCATTAGGGATATGTATGTTAGAGGGTCTGCTGAGGTTGGACAGTTTGGAGAGACCAAGCCAGAGAGTAGCAGAATTATGTTGGTTTGGACATGTGCAGAGGAGGGATGCTGAGTATATTGGGAAAAGGATGGTAAGGATGAAGCTGACAGGTAAGAGGAAAAGAGGAAGGCTTAAAATAAGGTGTATGGATGTGATGATAGAGGACATACAAGTGATTAGTGTGACAGAGCAAGATGCAGAGGACAAGATAAATTGGAGACAGATGATCCTCTGTGGTGACCCATAACGGGAACAGCCAAAAGAAAGAGAAGAAGATGTTGTAATGTCAGTCTTCACAGGTTGCCAATGATTTGTCAAACATAACACAATTGTATGAGTAAATGACTACAACTATGAGGCACACATATGGTCAGTGTGCATAACACTGGACAGCTGAATGGTACGAGCTCAGTATATCACATGCAGTTCAACACATACATCTGCAACAGTATTACACTATGCAAATACCCTGTATAGGTCTCTCACATTTCTGGTTCTGAGGTATGACTCCACTGGATTCACTTCATAACCTCGAAATACTGAAAACTCGAATTTCAGTATCTCGAGGCTATAAAGCCGAAATACCAAAATATCGAACGAAATAAACCGCAAAATTTGAAATGTCGACCGTTGTAAATAAGTTGTAAATGTCGAACGGTAGTTGCATTGTAGATATTGCATTACATTGAATGGCTGCTGTTATCAAAATGACTGAAAATGCTCCAGGCACATTAGGAGCGGTGTATCGGCCCATAAGCTCACAAAAGGGAAGATGTGTCCTGCTTTTAGATGGATTCGTAATGCATCGTGAAAAAGTAGTTGAAGAAAAGACTTATTGGTGCTGTAAATGGAAACAGAGTATGAAATGTAAAGGTAGAGCGATTACCATTAGTGTTCCAGATGGTGAAAGGTTACAGAAAACGGTGCAACATTCCCATGGAGGCGATCCAACAGAAATGGAAAAGTACAGGGTGTGTGATGACATACGGGTACGGTCCAGAGCGTCCCGAGATAACCCCTGTATAGTTGTTGATGATGTATTGGCGGCAACTTCCGCTGATGTAACACCAAGCCTTCCAACACGGAAAGCTCTTATCCAGCATGTAGGTAGGATACGTAGAAAACATGTAGGGAAAGATAAAGTATTCTGCATAAATGACATAAATATCTCTGACTATCCAACGAAGACTGGTCCATTTATAACTACAAGAATGTCTGATACTACTACTGACACAAACGTCGTTGTATTCACTACACAGCAGAATCTAGTTGATCTGAGCACTGCAACCATATGGTTAGTAGATGGTACATACTTTTATAAGGGGATTATTTGTCGACAACTATATAGTATCCATGGCCTAGTGCACTATGGTGGATTTCACAAAAGTGTGCCTTTATTATTTTGTCTAATGACAAAAAAGACATTGAAAGCCTACAACTTTATGTGGAGTTGTGTTTTAAACCTGCTGAATAAGGAAGGTTTAGACCTACAATTGAAATATATATTAAGTGACTTTGAGATCGCCGCCAAGAGAAGTGTACATCTGAATATGCAAGGTGTTTTGTCAAAAGGTTGCTTGTTTCACTTTGGGCAAAATATTTGGAGGAAGGTGCAACAGTTAGGTTTATCACACTTATATAACACTAACATGAGTTTCCAACTACATGTGAAGTGTTTGGTTGCATTGGCATTTGTACCCGAAAGTGATGTTCTGTCATGTTTCATGGCTATTAAAGAGATATTTCCTGCAGAGGGGAAATCGTTAATACAGTACTTTTCAGACTGGTATGTCTTAGGCAAGTTGAGGAAATTCTGCACTAGAAGTACAGCATGTACACGCTTTCCACCATTATTTCCAGCATCGTTTTGGAATGTACATGAGTTGAACAGTCTATTTCTACCACGTACACAGAATAGTGTAGAAGCATGGCATCGTAGATTAAAATCTCTACTAGGTCATAGAGCGTGTGACTTGTCAATACTGATGACCGTGTTGGCGAGAGAACAGGATAGGGTCGAAGAACTGCATGTAAGAATGACTTGTGGAGCTGCTCCATCCCCTAAATGGCGTAACGTTGTTAAAAGGCATGCTCAGTTTGAGAATGTACTACGGAATAGGCAGACGTATTCTCAAATAGACTTTTTGATGTCGATTGCTAGACTACTTAAAATTTAACTGGTTTAGAATATATATATATATATATTCTGAACTGGTGTTTAATTCGTAGCGTGTACGCTACTGTGTGACACTTAATTTACAGGCTTTCTGGCAGTGAAAATGATTTATTGCACCCTCAGTTACGGGTAGCAGCAGTGGAAGCTATTATCTTCATTTAATGTTCCACAGTATAGTAGCGGATGTACAGTAGATGTTGTTTGCGTTCGTTATGCCTCATTATATATATGGTATTTCTTACCATGTACGATGTGAAGACGTGATTTCTGTATAAACAATGCACATATTACGTGTGGATGTTTGTTTTCTGTATTTCAGTTGCATACTTTGTCTATTTCAGTTGCGTCGATTAAAGGTATTTTCATGACTTTCGATATTATATGTACTGCCGTTACCTCTTTTCGTTTATTTGGGCGTCAGTATTTTATATTTCGATATTTTGAGTACGCGATGTTTTCACTTTTCGACTTTATAGCCTCGGGATACTGAAATTCGAATTTTCAGTATTTCGAGGTTATGAAGTGAATCCGACTCCACTACATGTTATGAGCATACACATACATATATATATATATATATATATATATATATATATATATATATATATAAAATATGTATATATTTTATATGTATAGCTCTATTTATATTATGTATATATTTTTCCATATATATGCATCTCCATACATATATACATGTGTATATGTCAAAATACAAAACCTGACTGATTCTAAGGAATCTTTTCCCTACTGTTGAATTATTCTACTGATTGATATGTTTAAAAAAGCATCAGCAATCCTTATAACTCAAATGATGCAGTGGTACATTGCTCTGACTATGGTGCACAGGGCCCTGGGTTCGAGACTTGGCAAGGCTGATTATTTTGTTGCTAGGCAGAACAGTGGCTGATGGAAACAGAGTGATTAAAGCAGTTGTAAGCGGGTTTGCATGGTTT
Organism: Protopterus annectens; assembly: GCF_019279795.1. Lineage (NCBI taxonomy): Eukaryota > Metazoa > Chordata > Ceratodontiformes > Protopteridae > Protopterus > Protopterus annectens. The sequence continues at coordinate 1,947,916,035 of NC_056743.1, forward strand.
GCATGACGCTAAGTGATGCCAACATAAGGCTGAACTATTAGGCACTTAAACAGTGTAGGTATTGCTTAGCAATGCTTACCAGTGTGCAAATCCACTTAGCTGAGCTACCTGATGCTTAGCATTCATGTTTGAGCAATGCTTAAATCTGCTAAGCATAGCTGAGCATTGTTAACCATTGCTCACAGTTCATTCTTATAAAATATCACACTAATGACTTCATTTAGTAAGTGTATATGATTTCCATTACATGATATGGCTGTATGTGCTTTCATTACAGTAGCAAGGGGTGTAACTATACTGTATGGGACACATGTATAAATGGGTGGTTTCACGTGTTATATGTACTCACACTTCCATTTTACAACAGCTACACTACCCTGGGTAACAAAAGTAACTTATCACATATTTTAGTATGAAAATAGTACTTTTAACACTGCTTTGCCATGTAAAACTGGATTGCCTGTTGTAGTGCTTGAACCGTGTGCGCCTGCATGCACAATTGGGACTCTGACCACTACACTATCTTGGTTTGTGGATTTGAGCTGTATATTTTTATTTATCTCCTATTGGATATTAATATTATATTAAATGGAGAGTATTGAGGTTTTCGGTCATGTCACTGAGGACTGCTGTCATGACATAATGGCATACATTTCAGTTTCAGACTTGCATCCTTCAGAACATTCATGCTAATGCATAACCTGTTTTCTATCAACTTTCTGTCTGTCCTCTGTGCAGATGGGAAGACACTGGTGCTCAGGCTGTGGTTGACTACACTGCAGAATGGGTCTGAAAGCCCATGCCTGTGTTCATGTAGGATGCAGCCAGGAATGGTATCAGGCCTATGGAGACTTCTATGTGTTACCTTTGAGAAAACATTACAGACCTGCTTCCTGATCACGAGGGGAGGGGGGCAGGTGCTGTACATGTGTACCTATGGGTGAACAGGGGGTGATGTTTACACTAAACCTGTTTGCAGCCAGTTGCCTATATCTATGGCATATGTGTATGTGGTGTCATTGACCACCACTACAGAGCAGATATGTGTGTTGCCTCTGGAATTCCAGACACATGTCTGGAAGGCCTAGTGATTGGCCTTGGTGGATGTATTCAGTTTGCACTCAAAGACAGCCTTAGGGTACATCATCTGTGACCTTATTTGCTTGCACAGAACAAGGTGACATGGCTGCCAGTGAGGTGCCTGTTCCTTCTTGGCCCATCCTGCGATTATTTCCACCTATGATGGTAGTTGTGTATTGCTGCTGTCCACCACAGGTGTTCAGCCTACTCTGAGGGGGTTGATGTCCTGTCAGGTATTGTTGAGGCCATACAGATATGTAGGCGCCCACATAATATTGTGATGTGGGCCTGGACACTGCTGCTAATTTCAACATATGGGATGTCCTTCATGTGGGCCTTGCCACTTTTCCTTGCCTGTGCAGGGAACATTACGGAGGTGTGGGGGCCACAAGCTTCACAGACAGTAGGTGGGAATACCTCACAGGACAGGACATGTGCAGACAGCTCAACAACATGGGGGGGCAAAGCTCCAGACCTGGGTGCAGATTGTATGTCATTAGTGCTGTTATACACATGGAGGGTTGCTAGATTGACAGGGTTCGTCTGAACATGCATATACTGAGTGACTTGACATCTGACAGTGAAATGCCTCTGACATACCTCTCAACTGGCATGTTGTCCACAGAGTGGCCAGAGGTTTGCCTGATATGTTTGGTCTGTTCCTCGAACAATATCTGTTTTTGTGGGGTGGGTAGGATAATGTGAGGATTTTAGTCACTAACTGTTGACATCCATTGGTGTTCCAGAAATCATATCCTTCAGGAATGCTATGTTACAACAACACATGTAACACCAGCTACTGTTTCAGTTTGTAACACCATTATGTGTGACATGTCCCTCTTTCCAGCCCCCTGCCCCCCCCCAAGTATGTCATGCATTGTCCAGGTGTCCTGCACTATGAGATGCAGTGGTATGGTATATCATTAATTACCAACTGCACTCCAGTTATCATCCCAGTGACCTTGCAGACTCCTGGCTGTGGTATGCGGCAGTGGCCAGGATTATGGTTCCATACCCTGGAAATTCTGAGGAAATCTGTACATATGACAGTTATATATGTCTGGCCATTATGAACAGACTGCCAAGATTGTGTAGCAGTGTTGTGTGTAGATGTTTGTTGGGCTGGGTAGGGAAAGTAGCATATCTGAGTGCCATACATCTTTTACCTATCTGACTGTGCATGCTGCTACGGCTGCTGCTATTGGTCTATCAGGTCTGTATGCTTGTAGGGGCAGACTGTGAAATGTCCTGTAACACCTCAGGATTCCCAGTACACTGTGATTTTGGCCAGTATATGTCAGTGTAGTGTGTGACTGGCAATCAGGATATGTTTGTTTAGACAGTCATTCTACTCTAGAGTTCATTTTGGGTACTGGTATGTTGCTGTGACTGTAGTGCAAGTATTTTTGGGTGGACATTTTTGCACCACTATCTGCTTTTCACTACAGTTCCATCCATGTAGTGCATGCTATATTTGAATATACATGGGGAATTCCCCAGAGTTGATGTGGGGGAGTGTCGTGTTGGTCTTACTGTGCTTCATAAGGTGCTGGGAGACATGTTTGGCAGCTGTCAGGGGATTTCCATTCTGTTACATAACTGCGGTCATACCTCTAAACTGTCCAGAGGCCTAAACACTGTCCAGATGCATGGCTCATATGTTTGGTCTGTTCCCCAGACAGTTGTTATCCTTGGCTAGTCAGTAGGCTACTCTAGAGAATACAGTCAGTAAATACTAACATACATTCGTGTTACTGACTTCATATCCCTCAGAAAAGATACGTGATAAATCCGGTAACACCAGCAACTGTCTAAATTTATAACAGCAATATGTCCAATATACCCATGTTTGGGCCTCTGTCCCCCAATTATGTCAGGCCTTGTCCAGATGTCATGCATTAAGATGTTCAGGGGTATGTAGCATCATTATTTATTGCCTTCATTCATGCTACCATCCCAGTGATGTCATAGACCCTAGACATGTAACAAGGAAGCAGCCATAGATATAAATCCTGTGCATATAAATTCTGTTGAAAAGTGTACATTTGAGAAGTTTGTGTATGCCTGGCCATTGTTAACAGACTGTCAGGATTGTATAGCACTATAGTGTGTACATGTTATTTGGGCTGTGTAGGAAGAGGGGTACATGTGAGTGTCATGGGCCCTGTCTATCTGGCTGCGCATGCTGCTCTGGTTTCTGGTTCCCTCTCACCTGTATATGTTTGTACAGGCAGACCGTGACATGTCCTGTAACACCTCAAGATTCCCACTACACTGTGACTTGGGGCAGTATATGTAGGGGTAATGTGTGAGTGGCAAATGGGATATTGTTGATCACACAGTCATTATACTGTAATGTTCAGTTTGCTAACTGGTATGTCGCTGTGACTGTGGTGCAATTGGTTGTGGGTATGAACATTCACACCACTGTCTGCTTTCCACTATTTTTACATCCCTGTAGTGTCTATTATATTTGCAGATGCATGTGCACAGCCCCAGAGCTGGATTTGGGTAGTGTTATGTCAGTCTGATTGTAGTTTGGACGTTGCTTGGTAGCTGTGTGTAGTTTTCCTAATGTTGTGTTATGTCCACATATTTGTAGGATGTCCAGTTGTCTGGCTGATATCTTTGGTCTGGTCCCCATAACTGTTGTGTATTCCTGACATATCAGTGGGATGATGTGGGGATTGAGGTCACTAACTAATGAGAAGCAATTGAGTCCCAGACTTGTGATATTTCAGTCAATATATGTTAGGACATACAGTGTTACTACAACTTTCTCAGCTTACCTACTCACGTATTTTGGATATGTGCCTATTTTCATGCCTTTGTCCCCCTATCTTTTCAGGCTTCATCCAGGTGCATTGCACTAAGGGGTTCTGAGCATACCCCTCCACTGCCAAGATTTCTACAGAATGTCCAGATGTTTGGTCCATACCTTTGTTCTGTTCCACAATTCATTTGTATTTGTCTGGTAAAACACTGTGATAATCCAAGGATTTATGTCAGTAAATAATGACATAACATTTTAGTTTCCATCCTCATATCCTTCAGTAGCTGTCTGATGACATGCTTCCTGTTGCTATAGCAAATATCTTCATTTCCAACAGCGATATTTGAAATATTTTATTTTATTTATTTATTTTACATTTGTTAACCGGGCTAGTCCAACTGGATACGAGTCCATTTTCAGTGGAGGCCCGAGGAGAAAAGCTCCACTAACTACTACTTAACAAGTTAAAAATATACAAAAGTTATACAATAAAAAAACAATGTCATAGGTTAAATACAGGCTATATAAGAATTTGATTTCCATGTGAGGCAGAGCAGAAATCTAGGTTAGATAAAAATGCTAGGTTAAGGTATGTTATTCAAATATGTCCCTATATGTGGCCCACCCCCCCCCCTCCATTTTACAGCCTTTGTACAGGTTTCTTGCACTAAGAGGTTGAGAGGGATGGTTCTGAGGTATGACTACACTGCATGTTTATATATATATATATATATATATATATATATATATATATATATATATATATGTGTGTGTGTGTGTGTGTGTATGTCTATATATAACACATGAATGATTCCACAGAGCTTTCTCCCTAATGTTGTATGCCTCTATTGCATGATATGTTTGAAAAAGCAACATTCATTCCTACAGCTCAGATGGTGTAGTGGTACATTGCTCTGACTATAGTGTACAGGGTCATGGGTTCGAGACTTTGGACTGATGCTTTTTTTTTCATTAATGTTAAATGACCTGAATGCATGATATGTTTGTTAAAGCATTACAGATTCTCACAGCTCAGATGGTGTAGTGATATGTTGCTGTGATTGTACAGCACAGCATCCCAGGTTCGAGACTTGACAGGGATGCCTACTTTGTTTCTGGGCAGAACAAGGTCTGATGGATACAGAGTGATTAAGGCACTTTTAAGCAGTTGTAAGTGGGTTTGCACAATGTTAAGCAATGTCAAGCGATGGTTAATCCGTTTTAGCTTCACTTAGCACCGCTTATTCCTGCTTACCCCCGTACTAATTTCTTTAAAAGAAAAGAAAAAGGGGCACACAGAGGGAAGTACAGTATGAAAGGTAGCTAGGGATGTGCAGGACGGGTGTAGGAAAGGTCCATAGGTATCCATTTCTTCTACAGCAACAGCTGTGAATTTCTACAGAATGTGGAGGTGAATTTGGATACTCAAACCCCTGAGAGAGGGGTGACGACAATAGTAATATGTTGTCAAGCTAACTGGACCAGATTACATGTGTCCAGTGGACAAGTGTGCAAAATGGACAGCTGTGTATGGGACGTAATTTTTTTTTTTTGGGAACAGATGCCCTTTTTTAAGGTGAGAGAGGGATGTTGGGGAAGGATAGTAGGTATATTTGTGGAGGTACGTTGGGTATGAAGATAGACAAGACAGCAGACAGGGGTGGTATATGACACATGTGGTGAGTAAACACCTTGGATGGGGAGGCTGGTTGGGAATCAGACACCCATGAGACCCAAAATAGATATAGTGGGACTGAGGCCCCCACCCATGGGCAGTCATCCCTACACCTTCACAGCCCCAAAGGTGGTTGTGCTGGGGACTGGACAGTAAGGGCAGCCTGACTGTCAAGATGCACCAGGTGGCCCTCAATCTGGTGCAGCTGTCCACCAAACTCCTTTTGAATGGTGCTATGCACCAAACCTCAGACCTGGCTACGGGTGACGGTTTCCTGTCCATGCCCGCTCCTGGGGGGGAAGGGCCCTGTCCCCTGAGGCGGTGTAGGACCAGTAGACAAGGAGGTCCTGGGTTGGGTCCCAGATGTGCTGGGGCCTGGTGCCATGGCCAGATGAGGAGGGACATGCAGATCCGCTAGGATCTGCCTTCCCATACATGCTATGCTGTTGAGGTTTTACAAAATATGTTGGTTAGTCATGAACAACACATTTCAAGATTAGTTATAACAGCATGCATGGGTGTTCCAATTGACCCCATTAAACAGATGTGAAACAGTTGCATAGCAAACAGAACACATGCATATATGGAACCACAGTAGGCATCATAACAGCATGCAAGTTACATTGATAGCAACAGGCCACCAATTATAGTATTTGAACAAGGAATATTAATAATCAAACCATTTAATATTTGTAGAACAATAGATCACATGTCCCAACAGTAGGTTTGGAGAAAAACATACCCATTGATTATGTGTATGAATTACTGGTGCAGATAGGGTGGGGGGTAGAGATGTCAATTAACAACTGTATATGTTTCAATTGTTTACAACTGTACTGATCATTACTCTACTAATTACTCTCCAGATATAACCTCACTTAACATCTGCCTATGACCTGGGGTTGGACAGTGGAATGTTTGTACACATTGTATTACTAAAGCCTTCTTAAACCTAATACATATATTTCCTTGCCTGGCAGACCTGTGGAGGAAATATCTGTTAACACTACCTGACTGTTTCTACACATATTCACAAATTCAAGGTTACATATGTCACACTGACAGGGGTGCCCTGACCTCATAGTGTGTGTGTGTGTGTGTGTGTGTGTGTGTGTGTGTGTGTGTGTGTGTGTGTGTGTGTGTGTGTGCTACTGCCATACTCCGCCTGTATTTCTGTCACCTTGTGAATATTGGCAGTGGTGACCACTAGCCATGACAGAGGGACATTTATCGGAAGAAACTGTTTGGTGTATGTACTTATATTGTTGTCATTTGCAGCCTTGGGGTTGGACAGTGGAAGTGTTGTACACAGTGTATTACTACAGCCTTCTTACATCTAAAAGAAACATTTCCTTACCTAGCAAACCTGTGGAGGAAATTTCTGTTAACACTACCTGACTGTTTCTGTTCATATTCACATATTCTTGTGTGAAATGATGCATACAGCTTACTACCACTCACAGGAGCCGAATCATGCCTGTTTGTGCAAAAAGGTACAACAAGGTTGTGTTTCATCACAATGAGCCATTGAGGAACTGATGTCTCTTGCTTGGCTGTTTTCTGCCTGATACTCTCTTGGTTGGACAATCTGACCTTGTAATTCTGACATTCATGCATGGCAGATAGTTCCTGAACTGTGTATTAATACTTTGACATATTACAACCTGGAAAGCAATGGTTAACACAAAGCACTGCTGTAGGGGATATGGTATAATACTTTACACATTACTATTCAGGGATCAGATCTTTGTGCATGGAACATTTCATATAGTTGATCTCCAGTTTTACAGCTCCACAATCTTTATCAGATGAGCCTCAATTAATTCATGCTGTCAGAGCCATAGTTGTTGTGCAGAACCTGTACACATTTAGATTCATATCACCACATACCAAAGTAAACACAACAGTCTGGGGTTTTTAGTTTTATTGAAGGGTACTGACATGTTTGTTGATAGATATCCTGTACATCACTATTACTCTCCTAATGTCTCATTTATTCATTATACACAGTACACATTTTAATCTACTGGCAGTTGACATTCTACTCCTTTCTATTTATTTGCCCTGAATACTGCAAGCTAGATTTGTACTCACCAGCCTCCTGGTGCAGCCTTTAGCAACCTGCTGGCATGGGTGTCTATGTTCACAGTCCTCTCATCTGCAGCTGTACAGGAGATAAAGAAACATTTAAGCATACCCATCAATTACATACACAGGCTGGACTTTGGTGAACACTAATTGATACTGATACTTACACACTTCTGGGACATTCTGTGCCCATGCATCTTGGGTCCACTGGTGCAAGAGCTCCTTCTTCCTATGCTTGAGGTCAGCGAAATAGTGCTGGACCTGCTCACCAGTTCAAGGGATGCCAGTAGCACTGGTGAGATCACTTCCGAGATGGTCCAAGACCTCCACTTTGTATTGTGAGCCCTGTTACTGGCCCTGCACCAGTCTCTCCTCATGGTCTTTCACTAGGAGCCCAACCATGTCCCTGGACTCCTGAATGCCTCAATGCTGCTCCCAAAAGCTCAATACCTATCCTACGCCAGCCAAAGTGCCTGCAAAGATAGATGAGCTACAACTAGTTATAGCTGTATTCCCACTTGTGAGGTTTAAATAGGGCAAAATTCCTGCCCTTTGCCATCATTGGACCGTTTTGAATATGCTGAGCTAAGCTAAGCGACAGGCAAACCCGCATAGCTATGGTAGGCAGTGCTTAAAGTGTTATATGTTGAGCACTGCTTACCAATGCGCAAATCTGCTTAGCTGGGCTACTTATTGCTTAGCATTTACATTTAAGCAATGCTTACACCAACTTAGCATAGCTGAGCACTACTTAGCATTGCTCAGATTTAATTTTATAGAGTATCAGAGTTGTGGAATTGATTCATCATTACTGACATATTATAATTTTATGTTTACCTTCCATGACATTCTCCTATGTGCTTTCATTACATTATATTCTTGTGTGACTATACTGTATGGGGCACTTGTATTTATATGGGGATTTTACATCTTTTCTAGACTGACACCTTGCCTTTGGACCTGCTACACTATCTTGGTTGACAAAAAAACAGTTGCTACATAATTTAAGTTTACAAAAATAATTTTAACACTACTTTCCCAGAGAAAACTAAGTTGCATGTCTTGGTACTCGAACCATAAATGCCTGCCTGTAAAGCTGGGACTCTAAGCACTATACTATCTTGGCTTGGAAATTTCACCTGTATATATGCATTTATCTCCTATGGGATGTTTAAGCTATGGTAAGCGGAGGGCCATAACACACACACCCACTTAGCTACACTTAAACATTCCTTAGCCTAGAAAAAAAAGTATATCTTATTATTATATTATTATGTTATATAAGCGAATCTTGTGGTGTTCTGACAATTCATTGAGGACTGCAGTCATGAAATAATGGCAATGATTTGGCTTTTAGGCTTCTATCCTTCAGGGACTCCTGTTAATACATGTCCTGTTTTCTATCAACTTTCTAAGTGTGTGAAAGCAATTTTTCAGACGTATCCCTATTTTATTGTTTTTCCCCCTCATTATTTGTGCCTTTGTCCACATGCACTGCTGTCAGGGAATATTGGCATACATTTGCTTTTAGACTTCTACTCTTCAGTAATTCATGCTAATGCATGACCTGTTTTCTATCAACATTCTAAGTTTAGTGGGCAATATGTGTGTTGTGTCCCTTTTGAGGGGTTTATACCCCATTATTTGTGCATTTGCATACATTTCCTGCTTCAGCAGGTTGCGGAGATGTCATACAGCACTTTGGCAATGCAGGAGGTGTGTCACAGAACCTATCACACACCCCCTGCATTGCTTTCTTGCTGCCCTATTTATTTCAGTGTCTGCAGACACTGAAATATTGGCATAATATTAGAGTAAATCTGTAATATTATGCCAGATCAATTTAGAAAGTGCTGTACAGCACTTTCTGAATGCGGGGGGCATGTTCAATGTCATGCACTACTTGGGACACGCCCCCTGCACTCGTTTACAGTTCATGTCCATATAGGTGGAACAGCAGCGCGCCTTCATGAATATGCAAGGTGCGCTGCTGTGCTATACAGACACAAACCACTCCATGCAAGAATAGTTTATTGAATCCAGGGGCAGGTCTTTGATACAAAAAACAACCAGGAAAAGTCCAAAGTTTTAATGAGGTTATCTATCATCAGTTGAAAGGGACAGCAATGGGGGCATCTTTTGCCCCTATGTATGCCAATTTATTTATGGCTAAGTTTGAGTTAGAATACATCTATACCAACATATTTTTTCAGCATAATGTTTTGTTTTACTTTCGCTACATAGATGATTTAATTTTTCTTTGTAATGGAGGTTTTGAATTTATACACAAGTTTATTTTGGATTTGAATAATAATAATAATAAATATAATATACAATTTGATGGTTTACAGTATGGTAAGAAAGTAAATTATCTAGATATTTCTCTAATAGGAGTTACCAATGACCGCATCTCTACTACGGTATATCGTAAGTTTGTGGATGGTAATCAATACTTATATGGCACGAGTTGCCATCCTCCTCATACTTTGAGGTCGTTGCCATATGGAGAGATAGTTAGACTATCTAGACTATGTAGTGATGAAGTAGATTTAGAAAACAATATTTATAATTCCATTAAGATGTTTTTACAAAGAGGTTACAGTATAGAATTGATTAAAGAATCTATTAATAAATTATTAAGAGTTATTACCAATAATACTGAGAATTTTTTTCCCGTTAATAAAGCTGGTAAGGAGATTATATTTTTAGATAAAAGAATTAATAGATATTCACAAAATTGTAATAAAGAAAAACAAGATATTTATTTTGTGACTACTTTTAATTTATTAAGTGAAAAAATTTGGGACTATATTAAGTACTATTGGAAATATTTGTTACAAGATGAATTCATGTGTAAATTTATTCCTATTGTTCCAAAGGTTGCATATAAAAGGGGACAGAATTTAGGAGATAAATTAATTAAAGCGTATTATGTTCTTCCTAAGGACTAATTAAGCTATACATTATGCACTTATGGAACTACTCCTTGTGGTTCCTGCAATATATGTTCATATATTAAATTATACTTTGATAAAATAAATGGAATTAGGTTTATACCAAATAATCAATTTACATGTCATACTACAGGAGTTATTTATTGCCTTAGATGCCCCTGTAACCTTTGTTATGTGGGAGAAACAAAAAGAAAATTTAAAATTAGAATGCAGGAGCATGTTCTTGATATCAAAAGGGGAGCAATAGAAAGTCCAGTAGCTTCACATTTTATGGAACAACATAATAGTAATGTGAATGTTTTGGAGTGTACTATTTTAGAAAAAGTTTTTGTTAGAAAAGGAGATGATAGATTGTTGAAAAATATTTTATTATTTAAAGAAACTATTTTCATATTGAAATATAATACATTATCACCTAGTGGTCTTAATAAAGAAGTCAACTGCAGATGTTTACTGTAACATATTTATTGCTTTTTTATGTAATGTTGCTTTAAACAAAAAAACTTGTTTTAAATTGATGCACTAATTGAGTAATTAATTGTCATTATTCAATTGTGGCTGGTATAAAAGGGAGTATGTATTTATTACTTTTTGTGTGCTCTAGGAAGGCTGATGTTGCCGAGGCGCTAAGCCACATTAAATTTGTTTTGTGGAGAATTCGTCTTGTTTTTTGGCAGTTCTTTGATACACCTTCCTGAATGTATTAAATTATATTCCTTGTATAATGCAGCACACTTGTTAGAGTACATTTTAAATGTATTGTTTTGAACATTTTTCCAGTAAGCAATGAAACAAAATATACAAAGCAATATTATAAAACTGCCCAGTTCAGAACATTTCCATCATAAAAGTGTACTCAAACTTCTACAATCCACCAGTATCAGTAATTATGCACAATCTCTGCAGAAATAAAAGTAATCTAAATAATTCCACATTAAAGAGATCTGTAACTAATGAAGAGGTTGCTGCTGGCAAACAACTTTATATTTCATTGTTACATCTACAAATAAAGTGTCTGTTGCCCTTGAGGAATAAATTGCATATGTTATATTTAAAAAATGATAATCTTGTAATATTGCAATAGAGAATGGATGGCAAACTGATGACAGGTTCATAGTTACTAGCTATCTCTGCCAAAGAGGACATTCTCAGGACTGCAGCATCCATCCCCTTTAAAAGTACAACACAGTACAGTATCAGCAATCCATTTACATACTGTGGGAGTAGAACCCACAGCCTTCTGCATCAAGAGCAAGTATTCTACCTGTTGTGCTACTAACAACACAAACAGACTTGGCATAAGCAGCACTAAACTTCTCTCTCCCTGAAGAACTATGCAGCACAAGAAATCTTTAAAAGCCAATATTTATTGGGGGGGGGGGGGGTGAAGGCCTAAAGAATCAGGGACACATTTTAAACATTGCTTGTATAATCTTGGAAAGTTGCTAGAATAAGATGTTTTGTGTTACCATGTGTTTCCTGAAAAATAGGAAGACTGAAACTTGAATGGCTATCATTATTTAGTGAATTCAGTTCTCACTGATTTACTACAAAACCACAAATTTTGAGGAACAAACCAAAAGTTATTTTCACAAGTGGTGGTACTGATTCACAAGCAATCACAAGCAATGGTATGGGTAGGGAATTCAGGCTCTTACTCCTTGAACTTAAGGTACATGGTTTGAGCCTGAGTAACACTAACCACCAGATATAGTTAACTGGGGCATTGCACACACACAGAGCTGCTGTATTAAATTAACAGAGCTGCCCTTACATAAATACTACCATAAATAGATATTTCTAATGGAGCTGCACACACACAAATGGCTGCTGTATTATATTAATGGAGCTGCCTTGCCCTTACAGAAATAATACCATAAATAGAGATTTCTAATGGAGCTGCATGCACTACTTTAAATAAATGAGAGTTCTAATAGAGATGCTGCTTTGCCCTTACATAAATAAATACAGAGCTGCAGAGCTGCACACACTACCTTAACTAAATAAATAGAGATTTTTAACGGAGCACTACCTTAATAAATGAGATTTCTACTGGAGCTGCTGCCTTGCAGATTTGCCTTTCTTAAATAAATAGAGATACACAAGGAGCTATGAGACTTTTGAAACAGCCATACATAAATAAATAGAGATTTCTAACCACAACCTTACATAAATAGAGATTTCTAATGGAGCTGATTTCTAATGGAGCTGCTTCCTTGCAAATTTCTACACAAGGCTGTTATATTAATGGAGCTGCCTTGCTTAAATAGAGATACACACATGGAGCTACGAGATTTCTGACATGCTGGTGTGAATAAACAGTTCTGTTGCACTGGTCTAGATTTCTGCAGTTAATGAAATACACATACAATAAGCAGCTGGACCCTGTTCTTCTGTAAGACAGCATGATACAATTCTTTTTTTGTTTCTTACCTGGCCCCTGACCTGCAGCATGGTGCTGGGCATGGGCTGTTGTTACATTGCTGCCATATTCCCTCCAAACAGTTCAAAATAACACCCCAATGAAGCTGTCATTCACATATGCACCCAGTAGGCTGGTGATGAGTGGTGATGTCAGCCATGAATTTAAAGTTGTACTACAAAAATAAATACATTTTAAAAAATTTCAGAAATTAAAGGGGCCACTCAGGAATTCGTGATACCCCATTATTTTGCCCTCAAAACCAGTAAATACTGAGGAATTTAGTACTGTTGAGAGGTCTGGTAGTACACATATTAATTATCTGGATGTGGAAATATTTAATGATGTCGTCAACAAAAGGATGGTAAGTAATATTTATAGAAAGCCCACTTATTGCAATAGTTTGTTGCATTATACCAGTTACCATCCTGAGCATCAAAAAAGAGGAATTGTGAAGGGTCAGTTCATCAGATTAACCCGAATGGCTTCAGAGGATGATAATTTAACAATGAAGCCCAGAAATCCACTGAAATGTTCAATTCTCATGGATACCCCATGTCTTATTTATGACATATGTAAAGAAATAGCCACAAAGAGATTTGAGGGGCTTTATAAACCAATATTATGTCTGGATGAGGGAAGCAAGGTAGACCAGATTATTAATGATAGGGCTAAAAATAAAGAATTTACCCAGCCATTTGTTACTGTACAATTGACCACTGAATTATTTTTGGGATTTTAAAGAAAAATTGGAACATTTTATTCTGTTTTGAAGGCTATGTGGAATTTTTGGAGAAGTTCCATATATTGTTTACAGAAAAGGTAAATCTGTCAAAGAGTATTTAGGAAAGGAAAATGAAAGCAAAGGGTTATATTTCCCTAAAAAGAAGGGTACCTTTAGATGCAGTTTCTGAAAAGTACAGTCGTGTACACTTACCATAAATGTAGATGTTCGAGTGTATTCACTGTTGCAGTCATTACATTTGGGTTATCTGCTTGCAGGTAGCCCTCAGTTGGCCTGATTAACAAAGTCTTGGGTCCTGCTTTGGTTGCTGTCCCTTCTTCCATGACATCAGGTCGTTAGGGGTATAAAGCATGCAGCCAACGCCATTACCTCAGTTTTTCTTGCCCCAGATGTCAGGTGCCCCCATAATGGGAAGCAATTATTTATAGAAGGTTACACCTCTAACAAAAAAGCAAACACACCAAAAAGTAGCACGAATAGAGGTATACCCAACAGAAGTCAGGGGGCTGGAGGGAGGGTAACTAGGACTGCAACAGTGAAAACACTCGAACATCTACATTTATGGTAAGTGTACACAACTGTACTACGTTCTTCGTGTTTCACTGCTGCAGTCATCACATTTGGGTAGATTCCCAAAGCTAAGGATGGGAGGAGGAAATTAGATAGCATTTGGACCAGCTATAAGGCCCTGCAAGACTGCAGTGGCAAAGCCAGCTCTGGATTTAGAACAAAATGGCAAATGGTAATGCTTGGTGAAGGTATGTACAGAACTCCAGGTAGCAGCTTCTAGGATGTCCCTGGTAGGGACACCTCTGAAAAAGGCTGCAGAGGTAGATGCGGCCCTGGTCGAATGTGGCCTAATCCCCTGTGGGATAGGTTTTCCATGGTGTTTATAGCAGAAATGAATGCAATGGCTTATCCATTTAGAAATGGTTTGCTTTGAAATGGCCTTCCCCTCTGCCCCTCTAGCAAATACAACCAGAAGTTGTTCAGATTTCCTGAGAGGTTTAGTCCTGTCTAAATAAAACCTAAGTTGTCTGTGCACATCTAAGGAGTGCAGTATTCACTACCCTTTGTTCTGTGGATTAGAAAAGAAGGTTGGGAAGTGAATGGACTGATTAAGGGCCACACTGGATACCACCTTGGGCATGAAGGAGGGATTGGTCCTGAGGAACACCCTGTCTGCATGAAAAATGATGAAAGGCTCCACTGCCATGAGGGCCTGTAATTCAGACACCCTTCTTGCTAAATTGATGGCTAAAAGGAAGGCTATTTTCCAAGAAAGGAATTTCAACTCTGCATTTGCAGATGGCTCAAAAGGAGGTAGAGTGAGTTTTTCCAACACAAAGTTAAGGTCCCAGGCTGGAGTAGGGGCTCTGCTGGGTGGTCTTAAGTTTTTGGCTCCTCTGAGGAACTGCTTCACCAGTGGATGAGAGAAGAGGGGTGGTTCTGTGTTGTAATGAGCTGAAATGGCTGAGGCATGAATTCTGATGGAGGAAAAGGAAAGGCCTTTGTGCAGCATCTCAGTTAAGTATTGAAGAATCTAAGGTAAGTTGGGCGCTGCTGTGCCCATCCCCTGTGTTTGGTTCCAGGAACAGAATCTTTTCCATTTTTCAGCATAGGATTTTCTAGTACTAGGCCTCCTTGTTTCCAGAATGACATCCAACACTTGCTTACCGAGGAATGGTAACAGAGAGATCAGGTAATTAGCCAGGCTGCCAGGTACAGAGTTTGTAGCTGTGGGTGCAGAATCTGGCCCTCCTGCTGGGACAGCAGGGCAGAGATCTGAGGCAGGTGCCATGGTGCCAGCAGTGTCACACTGTGCAAAATGGGGTACCAGTGTTGGCGTGGCCAGTCTGGTGCAATCAGTATCGTCCTTGGTTTGTCCTGTTTTATCTTTAGTAGTACCTTGGAGAGGACAGGCAGAGGGGTAAAGGCATAAACTGACAGGTTTTTCCAGGTGAAGGACAGGGCATCCACTTTCCAAGCTTGTTTGTGGGGAGTCCTTGTGCATAATTTTTCCAAATGGTAGTTCTGAGGGGAGGCAAACAGGTCTATATCTGGGCTTTCCCATTTGTTTCTCAACATGTTGAATATCTTTGGTTCCAGTTTCCACTCATGTGGGTTCATGAGATTTCTGCTTATTTCGTCTGCCAGTGTATTTAGCTTTCCTGGCAGGAATTAAGCTCAAAGGTGCACTTGGTAGCTCAAGGATGTGTTCCACAGAGCCATGGCTAGTCTGCAGAGAGGGTATGTGTGGGTTCCCCCCTGCTTGTTTATGTACCACATAACAGTGGTGTTGTCCGTCTTTACCATTAATTGCCCTGGAAGAATGTGGTTATTGAAGGCTGTCAGAGCATTCTGTACAGCTAACATTTCTTTTTGATTGATATGCAGGTGCATTTGACTTGGATTCCATTTGCCCTGAATGCACTTCCCTGCCAAGTGAGCCCCCGCCCCCATGCATAGTCTGATGCGTCTATTGTTAGGGTTTGGGCGGCAAGGGGTAGAGTGAATGGCAGTCCCTTGCTTTGGTGACAGGCCTCTGCCCACCAAAGGAACTCTATCTGTAGACAAGGTATGACAGGAATCATTCCTTCTAGATCCTGAGAATGTTGACACCATAGGCTTTTTAGATACCATTGTAGTTTTCTCATATGCAGTCTTGCATATGGAATTAGAAGAATGCAGGAGGCCATGAACCCCGGGGCTTGCAGTATTTTCTTTGCAGATAGCTGGGTCTTTGTGGTCAGTAGTTTGAAGTAGGCTGTCAAATGAACTTGTTTTTTTCTGGCATCTGAGAAGTTGTGTTCAAGCTTGTTCCCAGGAATACAATTTGTTGGCAGGGTACAAGATCTGATTTATTTTCATTTATGGTGTACCCCAGAGAAGTTAGCAATTTCTGTACAAATGCCAGATGATTCAGTAGTAAGTCCTGGCTTTCTGCCTGAATTAGACAATCGTCCAGGTATGGATATATCTGGATATTTCTTTGCCTGCAAAATGCAATGACTGGAGCTAGGCACTTTGTGAATACCCTGGGTGCAGTAGCAAAGTTGGAATGTGTTCAGTAACTAGTCTGGTTGGAATGATAGACATGGTCAATCCCAGAAATGATGGCATTCAATGTTTTTTGCTGTCTGGTGATATACCTGGCCTTCAAGGACCACATTCTTCCAGGGCCACCCCTGACACTAAAGTTCCCATCGAAACACAATTCAACTCCCACTTTGTGAACTCAATTCTATCCTTAGTATCACAGGACAGTTCCTTCCTCACTAGCCCCCCAGCACAAATAACACTAATACAAGCTTTACCCTCAAAACAGTTTCCACCACTTCAATCAAAAGCATGCTCTCCAAACTAAAAACCTCATCTACAGCAGCCAACCTACTCCCCAGCTATTTCTTGAAACTCACAGCAGATGCTACTGCTATCCCAATCTCCACTCTCATAAACAGATCAATTGTTGAAAACTATGTGCCCAAACTCTGGAAAATATCATATGTTACACCCATACATAAAGGTGGGACCTCCACTGAACTTAACTACAGACCCATTGCTTTACTCTTCCCCCCTAGCCAAAATCCTAGAAAAATGCATCCATAGCCAGATGCTAAAATACCTCCTACACAGCAACATCCTGTCACCTACTCAGCATGGTTTCAGACCTGCCCATAGTACCACTAGAGCCCTCCTCTGCTTCACAGACACAGTAAACTGTCTCATAAATGAAGGCCTGCAGGTGTCAACTCTTTTTTTGGATATGTCCAAAGCATTTGACACAGTCTTGCACCAAATCCTGCTAAACAAACTAAACCAGTATCAGCTATCAAATTCCACTCTTACCTGGTTCCAAAGCTACTTAACTGACATGTACCAAGCTGTGAAATGGGAAAATTCTCTCTCTCCTCAGCTGCCCATAACTATAGGAGTCACACAGGGTTCTATCTTAGGACCACTACTATTCACAATCTTCACAAATGAC
The DNA here is from genome assembly GCF_019279795.1 of Protopterus annectens. NCBI lineage: Eukaryota > Metazoa > Chordata > Ceratodontiformes > Protopteridae > Protopterus > Protopterus annectens. The sequence goes on from NC_056743.1 coordinate 1,947,933,760, forward strand.
CTTCATACCTCCACACAGCATGCATCTATCATTCAGTATGCAGATGACACTACCTTAATCTGTGCTGCACAAAACATTCCCACCCTCCTGCAAACAACTCAACTAGCATTCTCTGACGTTGAAAACTACCTAACCAAAGCCCAACTTATCCTCAATCCCAAGAAAACTCAGCTTATGATTATAACCAGTTCTAACAAATTCACTGATAACAGTCAATTCACTATCTACTCCACAAATGCTACTCCAGTCGCTCCAGTGGCACAGGCTAAGCGATTGGGAATAATCATAGACTCCCACCTAAAATTTGACAGTCATCTCAACTTAACTATTAAAAAAGTACACGCCAGACTGGGATCACTCTACCATATCAAACCATTTCTTACCAACAACACAAGATCAGCCATTGCTTGCTCCCAACTTCTATCCACCCTACTCTATGCACCTCCCATTCTGACTAATTTCAACAAAACTAACTAAGCAAAATGGAAGCCTGCTATAACAGAATTGCCCGCTTTGCTTCAAATTGCTCATATAGAACTCATCACTGTACTGCTTTGAGACAGCTCCATTGGCTTGAACTGCCCAGCCTCCTAACCTACAATCAGCTCTGCCTCTGTCATTCTATCTATTACCTCCCCAATAAGTGTCCTGCTCTGAAAACCTAGTACAACATCACTCAGCCAAAAGGCCTCTTAGATCATCAAGCAAACTACTACTAGAAGTCACCAACAGCTACAATAGCTTTGGAGATACACTATATAATAGTTCAGTGGCTAAAAAATGGAACTCTGTCCCCACTAGCATTCAAAACACATCATCTAAAGCCTCCTTTAAAGACCTCATCAGGCAACATCTCAAGCAAAGTTGGCAGTGCCATGATTGCTCCCCAGGCTAGTGAAAGCGGATAAGGTACACATACTAAACTTAGAGTACTTGATTAAGATTGAAAACTATTCTCACTAACACTGGCTAATCTACAATGTATGTACTGTACCTGTGTACTATGTATGTATTCCACCTATGTTCCAAATTTCAGCTGTACACCACAAATCTATTAAGTACCTTTATTTTTAAATATGTTTTGTTTGTTCTCTCCACTGTAACTGTTGATGTGCTGCATACCACTGTAAAAACATGTCTTTTGTAATTTGTGTGTATACTGATCATGTCTAAATGTATCTGTCATTTTTCTATGTGGCGCTTTTCTCCCCGGGCCTCTGCTGAAAAAGGGCCTTTTCGGCTCAGTCAGACACCCCCGGTTAACAAATGTAAAATAAATAAAATGTATCGCATGGTTCCACAGTGACCTGTATGGACAATGAAACTGCTAATTTGGACACTGGTATTCAGAAGACTTTGTTTCCGTTATTAGAATTGTCTTGTCACTCAGTTAATGTTGATTGTTTTTCCGGTGGGAAAAATTTGAATGAGACAACAATTGTCAATTATTTGCAAGATGACTGAAAATATTAATGTAACTAATACAACGCTCAATGCAAATGTTGAATTTTTGTACCATGATATGTACAATTTAACTGGTGATGATGGTGTTATTGACTTGAATGAAGAGTCATATTTGGAAACACTGATTCAGGTTTTAGACAAGCAGCAAGAGGTAGAAAATAGATTGAAGCCAGACATCATTTTAAATAAGAAGGGTGATTTCAAAATCTATAACTATTCTAAGTTGGGTATGACTAATAGGCATGCTGATTTTTTGGCAAAAGGGTTTACGTAGTGCCTTGTAGATTTGGTAATATGGTGGAATCCATCACTGAATTAAAAAGATATACCAGAAAACTAAATTTAAAAGCTTGGTTTAATCAAGGAGGTGAATCCGACGGTCATGTTAGAGACACCTGTGAGAGGCCAAGTACTTTTAATCCACTGTTGAACAAAAATATAGAATTATTTGAAAAGATCTGTGAAAAGGCTATTAGGAGGACTTATGGTAAGAAAAAAAGTAGCTTTTGTTCCAATGTAACTGAAGATGAGAAACAATTAATGACTGACTTGGTCAAGGACTCCACGGTCAGGTTTATGAAGCCAGATAAAGGCATTGGGGTCATAATTATGGATAGGGTAGATTATCTAGACAGGATGAGTTCTATCTTGATGGATGACACCTATGAAGAAAGTTCCCTAAATGAGATCAAAGTGGCCTACCGCAAGATAGATTTAGTATTGGATGATATGTTATATCAGGCTCAGATCGATGAAAACTAATATAACTTCATGAAAAATGAATATCTTAGGGTGTCCAACATGTTTGGCATCCCAAAAATCCACAAGGGTCTTGTAAACCCAAAATTCAGACCCATTGTGGATGGTAAAAGGTCAAATACACATTTTATATGTAAATACTTATATCAAAAAAATGCAGAAAAGTTTGAGCTTTTTTAAATACATTAGTAAAGACTCTTGGCAATTCTTGAATAAGATGAGTGGCATCGAGGTAGTACCAGACATGATTTTGGTTGCTATAGACGTGGTTAACCTGTTCACTGTGATTCCCTACAATGTGGGCTTAGACTGGTTAGAACAGCAGCTTAATAAGACAAACATTTATGGTCAAGATGAGGTTAATAAAATAGTTACAATAATGGAGTTTGTTTTAAAGAATAACTACATTTGCTTTGACGGCCAATATTACCAACAGATCAAGGGTGTGGCAATGGGGGCAGCATGTGCAAACCTTGTAATGTCTTACTGGGAGCAATAGTTTTTGATGGAAAGTAGATATATGTCCCAGATTATACATTATACTCGTTTTTTGGATGATTTATTCCTTACATGGAAGGACACTGAAAACAGCCTGGAAGATTTTCTTATGTACATTAACGGAACTGTGGACTTTTTGAATTTCACATATGAATATGATAAGGTGAAAATGTGTTACCTAGATGAGGAATTGGAAATTGACCAGTACATCAAGAGTTTTACTTCTAGGATTTGTAGAAAGCCGACCTTTTCCAACTCGTATTTAGATTTTGATAGCTGGCACCCGCACCACCAAAAGTATTCAGTGGTGAAGGGACAGTTGGTGCGGGGTGTCAGGATGGTCAGCTTAAATGATGATTTTCTCTTAAAAATTTAGTTCATTATACAGATGTTCAGACAAAGAGGATATCCAGATTGTCCCCTAAGTGAAATTAGTAATGAGGTACTGAACAAGCGTGAGCAGGGCACATATGAGCCCATTTTATGGAATGTTTTTTTAGGACTTAATGAAAAGGAAAATAGCGGCCTTAATGCTGTTTCTACTTTTGTCATTTCCTACAGTGGTGTGACCAGTTATATAACTGAAATTATATTGCAATCTGATGGTAATGTTGGGCAAAAAGCTGGAAAGGGTCCTAGGCATGTCTTCGGGAGAGATAAATCCATAAAAAAACATTTTGGAAGGTATAAAACATGAAGTAACAACTAATAGAAGGATTGGTAATTACAAATGTAATACTTGTACATATTGGAAGCTGATGGGAAGGACAGACTGAATGGTAAGGCCGTCAATATCATTGGGCATTACAATTGTAACAGTAACAGTGTGATTTACGTGGCCAAGTGTGAGAACTGCCCCATATGTTATATAGGCAAAACAAGTAGAAAATTTAAACTTAGGATTGGTGAACACTTAGGGGACATAAGACACTGTAGAATTACTAGTGCTCTTTATAGGCATATAAAAGACAACCCGGGTCATGGGTTTAAATTTCTAGTTGTACAACAGTTGGTTAAGGATGAGCAGGGGAAGTATCCTAGACGCCCATTTGGATGTGCTGGAACTGAAGTGGCAATTGTTATTCAATGCCACTCAGTATCCAGGCATCAATGAGATGATTAGTTTTGCAAGAATTCTTAAACTTGACTACTTTTCAGGTTGACATTTTTCATTAACATGTGCAACACTATTTTAGAATTGTTTGTTCCTATTTTTAAAATATTGTCACAATTTGTACCAATGTATATAAATATTTTACATTTTAGGTAATTATTTATATTATTTAAGGTGAATTTATATATTTTATATTTTTTATGCTTTTTTGTGACTTGATGGGGACGATTTTATTGGTACTTATATTTTTAAATGTGAATTAAAAGTGAATTGGTTAATTGGGGGTGTGTATCTAAATGGCTGGGTGGGTATAGTAAAATTGCTCTGATGAAGCCTCTGTACTAGAGGGGAAAGTGCCTAAGTGAATAAAATGTGCTGGTTCATTTGGAAGTGGTTGTCTTCTTGCTGGATATATTTTTTCCTAGTTCTGGGGGAGGCAAACAGGTCAATATCTAGGCTCCCCCATTTGTTTCTCAACATGTTGAATATCTTTGGTTCCAGTTTCTACTTGTGTGGGTCCATGAGATTTCTGCTTAGTTCGTCTGACAGTGTATTTAGCTTTCCTGGCAGGAATTGAGCCCGAAGGTGCACTTGGTAGCTCAAGGATGTGTTCTACAGAGCCATGGCTAGTCTGCAGAGAGGGTATGAGTGGATTCCCCCCTGCTTGTTTATGTACCACATAATAGTGGTGTTGTCCGTCTTTACCATTAATTGCCCTGGAAGAATGTGGTCCTTGAAGGCTGTCAGAACATTCTGTACAACTAACATTTCTTTTTGATTGATATGCAGGTGCATTTGACTTGGGTTCCATTTGCCCTGAATGCACTTCCCTGCCAAGTGAGCCGCCCATACATAGTCTGATGCGTCTGTTGTTAGGGTTTGGGTGGCAGGGTGTAGAGCAAATGGCAGTCCCTTGTTTTGGTGACAGACCTCTGCCCACCAAAGGAACTCTATCTGTAGACAAAGTATGATAGGAATCATTCCTTCTAGATCCTGAGAATGTTGACACCATAGGCTTTTTAGATACCATTGTAGTTCCCTCATATGCAGTCTTGCATATGGAATTAAGAGAATGCAGGAGGCCATGAACCCCAGGCCTTGCAGTATTTTCCTTGCAGATAGCTGGGTCTTTGTGGCCAGTTGTTTGAAGTAGGCTGTCAAATGAACTTGTTTTTATGGCGTGAGAAAGGCCATCTGGGAAGTTGTTTTCGAGTGTGCTCCCAGGAATACAATTTGTTGGCAGGGTGCAAGATGTGATTTCTTTTCATTTATAGTGTACCCCAGAGAAGTTAGCAATTTCGGTACAAATGCCAGATGATTCAATAGTATGTCCTGGCTTTCTGCCTGAATTAGACAATCGTCCAGGTATGGATATATATTGGATATTTCTTTCCCTGCAAAATGCAATGACTGGAGCTAGGCACTTTGTGAATACCCTGGGTGCAGTAGATAAGCCAAAAGGCAGTGCAGAGAACTGATAGTGCATGTAGCCTGCTTTGAAGTGTAGCTATCTTCTGCAAGATTCCCTTATTGGGATATGCAGGTTGGCTTCCTTTAAATCTAGTGTTGCCAACCAGGCATCCTTGCCTAGCATAGGAAGCAGCTGGTGAAGAGTTAGCATCTTGAATTTTGGGATCACCAAAATGTGTTTAGGACAGAGAGATCCAGGATAGGATGCCAGGAGTTGTCTTTTCTGGACACCAGGAAAAGTCGTGAGTAGAAACCTTGTCCCCTTTCCTCTTATGGAATAGGTTGATTAGCCCTGATGCTTAAGAGAGAGAGAATTTGCTTTTGAGCCTCTGCCCACTGATTTGGGGGTAGATCTGGCCAACCGTTTGGGGTTGGTAAGGAGTGAAAGTGGAATCTGTATCCTTGGGAAACTATATTTAAAACCCATTTGTCCTGGGTAATGAGTTCCCAATTTTCTGCTTGCCGGGTAATCTTTTCCCCTAAAGGAACAGTCAGTTGTGCAGGGCTTGGAAGATTTAAAGTTAAGTCATTGAGATAGTTTACCATGGGGGGAGTCTTACCACTCCCTGCTTTGGAAGTGGGAGCTCCCCACTGCTTAGTCCTGTGAGTGCCCTGGGTTGAAGCCTGGGAGTTCTGCTGGTTCTGGGTTTCAACTGAGAAGGCCCGGAAGAGGCAGGAAAGGACCAATTTTTAGAGGGCCAATGCCTACTAAATCTGGGAGGCTGTACTTGCAGGAAATCTTTAACAATTTGCATAGATTTAGCTTTTTCCTCCATCTTTTTAAGTACTTCTTCTGCTTTGTTGCCAAACAGGCAGTCTTGGTTTAAGGGAGCATCCAGCAATTTAGCTTTAACATGATCTGGCAAAGACTGCTCCTTAAGCCAAGCATGCCTTCTAAGTACAGACCCAGTGACAGCAGCCCTGCAAGATGCCTCTAGTGAATCAAAGCTACATTGCAAAGTATGTTTTCCATCTAGTTCAGCATAATGCATTAAATCATGTAATTCTTTATTTTCAGCACAGTCAGGAATCAACATCATTTTCTGTTTAAGTAATCCAATAACATGCTGCTGATACTTTACCATATGAAACTGGCAGTTCAAGGCCCTAATGACCAAGGTTGCAGAAGTGTATACCTTCTTACCCCATCTATCCAACGCCCTGGAATCTCTATCAGAGGGGGTAGGATTTTTGGCAGTAGTAGCCTTAATGCTCTTGGGTCCCTGTGAAATGGTCTCAGGATCCGCAGTAGGATTTTTAAAGAGGATCTTGTGAAAGTCAGGAACCCTGTAATATCTATCAGGTTTTCTGGGTGCAGGAGGTAAAGAGTCTGGGGCCAAGCAAGATTCCGAAAAGGCATCATCAACAATGTCCAGTACAGTGGGGATAGCTAAAGGCCTGTGTTGGGGTAGGAGTAAGAAATCCCTAAGCCTCTTTTTAGAGTCAGAGTAATCCTGGCTTTCCCACTGAAAATGCTCCTTAAGAGTATGCAAGGTTTCACCAAAAGAGAAATCTTCTCGGGGGGAAGCAGAGGGAATAGAGTCCTCTGCATCAGAATCCTCATAGGTAGATAAAGGTAAATTCTGGTCATTAGAGGAAACAGAAGTTTTAGACTTGTGATCAGAAGAATCATAAGCAAACTCAGCCCTAGGTCTTTTAGAGGGGGAAGTGTGGCTTCCTCTGATTAAAGTAATAAGGTCTTCAGCCATTCTTATTTTTTTTTTAGGCATAGAGGCCTGAACATGTAGTCTGGGCATCGGTTTTCTAGGCATGGATCGAGTTTTAGGCCTTGAAGAAGAAGATGGCGTTGGTTTAATATGCAAGTCAGTAGGCCTGAATACACCCTCAGAAGCCGGTGTCTGCACAGCAGCTCCGGACCCATCCAAGGTAGAGACATCCGCAGGTTCCACAGTTGAAGCATCTCGTGGCATACCAGACTCTGAATGGGTCTCAGTAGAGGTCTGCATATCTGAAGTAGCGGGTAACAATTTTCTTGATGTTAGGGTACAAAGAAATCTCAATGGAGAATGGTTGACAAAGGTATATAGAAAGGATTGTTATAGAAATACATATGTTCACCGTGAAAGCATGCAACCACACCACGGTTTTAGAAACATGGTAAAGGGGCAAGCTCTCAGAGTATCCAGATTAACAGCAGAACAAGATACATTTTATGATGAGCTTAGCAAAAAATTTAAGAAAAGAGGTTATAAGAATAGAGATATAGAGGGTGTAGTTAATGCGGTTTCATTATTAAGGGAAACAAAAGAAAAAACATATTTTTCAGAAAGAGTAGTAGGACATAATAATTTTGAAAATCCTAAAAGGAATAAAGTAACATTATCTACCACTTATACTAATAATGTTAATATAATGAAAGAAGTAGTTAAGAGATATTGGCCTATAGTAAAATACACTGGAACGCAACCCAAGCACGCTATAGATGGTGTAATAGTCTTCTTTTATTTCATTCTGGTACCTCGGCCTTCGCCTTCTCAAGGAATACATTCATCATACGTACCACCACACCTTTTATATCCATTACAAAGTCAATTTGACATAATTAATTGCAATCAAACAATTTAACAACCACTTAATGAACCCACCCTTATAATCTCAAAATTTTACTAAGTGCATTGTTTTTAACTTTGGAAATGTACTATTGAACATTAAAAAGTATGGAAATACTTTATATAATTTATCACCTATAATGTTGTAAATACAATTCCATTCCAAACCTTTGAATGATATTATGTATGAAAAATATTATAAAAATATCCTATACAAAACATTACTTTAAATTTTTTTTATTTTAATAAACACTAAATGTCTAAATAAACTCTTATGTTATATACCCAGCTATGGTTATCTTGAAAATCTTAAATTACTTTTAACACAATGGTTCATGTTTCAATGTTCATACCATTTGGGAAGTGAGTTTTATAATTCAAAATAAATCTGGATTCCATTTCTAATAATTTGTTATGAAATCCTGCATCATCACCTAGATTTTTTGGTTTACCTAACACACAATACATGAATCCTTCAGGAACCCCCTTATGAAAGTCCAGAAAATGTTTGGCCACAGGACTCTCCTTTTCATAGCCCATTTCGAAAATTCTTTCATTTACACAAACAACTTCTTTAGGACGAAGGTAGTCAAGTATAAAAGATTCATAGATGATCTTCTTTTTTTGTGCAGAGATGATCCCATGGAGTTTGACAGATTTATTTTGGAAATTAAGAGCAATCCATGTGGTTTGGATTTCACATATACCAAGGGGGGTAAGAGTATACAATACCTGGATATTGAATTTTATTTAGGGTCCAATAATAGGATTCAATTTAAACCTTTTTACAAAGAGACAGCCGCTGATAATTTTCTGCATGCTTCCAGCATGCACAGCGGATCTTTATTAAACTCTTTACCTTTGGGGGAATTCAAACGCATTGGTTCAAATATTTCCGAGTTGACCAAAGTGGGAAATGAATTTGACAAAATTGAAGGGAAACTAATTGGGAGAGGTTACTCTGTGGCTACCATTAAATCAGCTAGGGTAAAAGTGGAGAAGGAATTGGGTCTGATAACCTCTGAATGCTCAGAGAGAAATATGGATAGAAGTAAGCATTCAAGGTCATATGTTTCTCAAGGAAATCGTTTGGGAAGTACTGAATTAGAAATTGTTAAAAAAGATAAGATATTTTTTGTCACCAAATTTTCCCAGTTTTCCCAGATTCTAAGGGAAACAGTATTAAATTTGTAGCCAATAGTTTTGGGTGATGATAGAGTGGGGAATCTTTTCCCAAGTAACATTACCTTTTCATATGGCAGATATCCCAATCTAAAAGAGATTTTGAGCACAAGGTACAGTTTGGGAAAAAACTCAAAAATAGGAACATTTAGATGTGGCAAGTGCAAAGTTTGCAGCAAAGTTAAGAATTTAGATGGAACTAAGATCAACAACGTCAACTATAAAGCCACAGAATATTTTGATTGTAATTCGGTGGGGGTAGTGTACATTATAGGTTGTGGTTGTGGCAAACAAAAATGGTATATAGGTCAAACCAGCAGAAAAGTTAAACTCAGAATTATGGAACATTTGGGCGACATCAAGCATAAAAGATTGGAGAGTCCTGTGGCCAAACATTTTCTGGACTTTTATAAGGGGGTTCCTGAAGGATTCATGTATTGTGTGTTAGGTAAACCAAAAAATCTAGGTGATGATGCAGGATTTCATAACAAATTATTAGAAATGGAATCCAGATTTATTTTGAATTATAAAACTCACTTCCCAAATGGTATGAACATTGAAAAAGTAATTTAAGATTTTCAAGATAACCATAGCTGGGTATATAACATAAGAGTTTATTTAGACATTTAGTGTTTATTAAAATAAAAAATTTTTAAAGTAATGTTTTGTATAGGATATTTTTATAATATTTTTCATACATAATATCATTCAAAGGTTTGGAATGGAATTGTATTTACAACATTATAGGTGATAAATTATATAAAGTATTTCCATACTTTTTAATGTTCAATAGTACATTTCCAAAGTTAAAAACAATGCACTTAGTAAAATTTTGAGATTATAAGGGTGGGTTCATTAAGTGGTTGTTAAATTGTTTGATTGCAATTAATTATGTCAAATTGACTTTGTAATGGATATAAAAGGTGTGGTGGTACGTATGATGAATGTATTCCTTGAGAAGGCGAAGGCCGAGGTACCAGAATGAAATAAAAGAAGACTATTACACCATCTATAGCGTGCTTGGGTTGCGTTCCAGTGTATTTTACTACTAAGTATTTTCTATATATTGGCCTATACTAATGCAAGAACCACAAATACGTGAAATCATGGGAGAAGAACCAATTTTTTTTATTTAAGAACCAGAAATGTTTGAAAAGACTTTTATGTTATGGCCCAAAAAAGATGGATAATTTAGGGGAGCACTATGGTACCACACCGTGCTCTAAATGTAATCAATGTGCATGGATAGACACATCGAATAAATTTAAACATCCAGATACTGGTAGAGAGTATAGTTTTAAGGTAAAGGCAAACTGTCATACTGCCCATATCATATATCTAGCAATTTGCGAAATTTGTTCAGGTTACTATATTGGGAAGACCAACAGAGAGCTGAGATTTAGAATAAGGAAGCATCTCTTAGGTATTAAAAATAGAGACGTAAATAATGCCTTAGCCAAACATGTAGTGAAGAAAGGAGAAGCACACATTTTTAAATTTATGGCAGTCGAAATAGTTAATGAAAATGAAAGGGGGAGATCATGCCAATAAAACAGAGGCATCAGAAGTACGATGGATAATACGACTACAAGCTGATCGAGGTAGAGGTCTTAATGACAGAGTACCCCTTAAACCCATTGTTAAAGAATAGGGGCATACATAAGTAACGTAGTCTTTTATATGTATATTTTTGTATATATCGTGTCACAAGCTGTAACATATGTGTATGTATGTATATATAATATATATATATATATATATATATATATATATATATATATATATATATATATATATATATATATATATATACACACACATATATATATATTTTTTCTATGTATGTGTATATATATGTGTGTGTGCGTGTATGTGTATGTAAGTGTGTGTGTATGTGTATATATATATATATATATATATATATATATATATATATATATTTATATTTGGTATTGAATTTTTAGTAATTAATTGATTAATGAATATTTAGTAATTAATGAATTAATTAATTTTTAGTTTTTAGTAAAAAATTTACTTTAACACAAATTTTATATAAGTTCTATATGACTGAATTGCTTTTGATGTATTTGTTTTGTTGATATTATATTATTTTATCTAGTTACATATAGAGACAACTAAGAATGTATGTATACTACCCGAGATACCTTTAAGAAAAATGTGAAGGAAATTTGGTTAATTGGGAATGTTTTAATTGCTTTAAATGTTTCATATAAAAGCATACAATGAAGTTGCATTTTATTGTAAGGTCTGGGGAAGTGAGTGCAATGCTCATGAAAGCACTAACCGAATACACTATCTGGATCTATTTTTTTGGATTTATTTCTACGTTGAACTCCTACATTTGTGTATGAACCCTGAAAGTTTTTTGTGTTGTTTTACTGACATCAGTTTAGAGCAAGAAAAAGTTTCCCCAACGGGGTACTTAGCTTAGTTGAAGACTTCAGTTCTGAAACACGAAAGTGAAAATTTTAGGAGTTGGCCGACCGACACTTGCGAACTGCTTCTGCTTTGGGCACCGCACGGCAAGAAAAACTGATGTAATGGCATTGGCTGCATGCTTTATACTCCTGACTACCTGACGTCATGGAAGATGAGACAGCAACTGACACAAGACCCAAGACTTTGTTAATCAGGCCAACTGAGGCCTACTGCAAACAGATAACCCAAATGTGTTGACTGCAACAGTGAAACACGAAGAACATCCAGTGTAAGTTTGTTTTAGAAAAAAACACCATCAAGGTTAACAATACCTTGGCTAAAACATCTTTTCACTGCACCTGCAACTCAGTTGGAGTCATTTACTTAGCCTTATGTAAATACTGCAACTGTTTTTTATGTGGGGAAAATGCAGAGGAGCTTTAAGGACCACATTTATGAACTTTCTCTAGTCATTAGAAATTAAAATAACAAAAATGTACTTTTTAGACATATCTCGAAAAATCCATGGCATAGTTTTGAATTTGTTGAGATTGACATTGTTACAAAAAATCCTAGGGGGGGACCTTGGGGAGACTTAATACAGGCAAGGGAGTTAAAATGGCATATTAAATAAATGCCTTTGCACACCCAGTTCTAAATGACAAAGTATCTGTCACCAGCATTTTAAAACTTCAATCTTATGATGTTTAGAGTTTTACATATATTCACAGGTTCATACTAGGCTATCTGCCCGAGGGCATTTATAAGCCTAGCCCATAGTTTTGCGGCTTACCCCACCCCTTTAGTTTGGAGAAACTATGCCCATTATTTTACTGTGCCTCTGTCGAGCAGTGACACTGAGGTAACCCCTGGGGTGTATCTGCGGTCTCCCATCCATTGGTCAAGATTCCTCTTGAACAAGGCCAGCGAGGTGCTCTGCCTCACATAAACCGGGATTTTGTTCCATAGCATAGGGAGTCTTTGGGTGATGAATCTATCCCTCCAGCATGTCCTATTAATAACCGTGTCGAGGTTTAAGTCTCCCACCCTTGTGGCTCTGAGGGATCTAGAATTTTTGAGATGAAGCATGTTCATCAATTCTGGGTTTGACATGGCCTTGTATGTCAGGCATAGGTCACCTCTGAGCAAGCGGTAAGCAACTGAATATAGCTGGAGTTCTTTCAGTCGGGTAGCATAAGACAGATTTTTGAGACCCTTTATCCTTTTGGTGAGGAACTTTTGTGGCCTCTCCAGCTGCTGCAAGTGTCGGATCAGATACATTCCGAATGGGGCATTGTACTCGATCATTGGTCTGATGAGTGATGAGTATAGGGAGACTATGACTTCCCTTGATCTAGATGTGAATCCCTTCATGATAAGGTGGGCAATGTAGAAGGTCTTCCTAACTACTTTAGCAATATGAGTGTCGAATGAAAGGCTACTGTCAACCTGGGTTCCCAGGTCCCTGATAACTTCTTCTGTGATCAGGGGATTGCCACCTATATGGTAGCTAGGGGTAACCTTATTTTTCCCGAAGGGTATGACTATGCATTTCTTGGCATTTAACTTTAGGCCATGGCTCTGGCGCCAGTTATCCGTTTCTGTGAGACCCTTCTGAAGGATATCTGTGTCGGATGTGTTTTTCAACTACGGCGCCCAGTTTGCAGTCATCTGCAAACTTTGTCAGCCATAACCCTCCTGTGGTTGCTTGTACTTCAGAAAAGTAGATGCCAAACAAGAGTGGGCCCAAGACTGAGCCCTGTGGGACACCACTTGTGACAGGCTTTGAGTCTGACATGGCGCCAGCAACTCTGACACTGTGGGTTCTGTCACTCAGCCAGTTTGCAACCCATCTTGTAATGTATGGGTTTACATTTAAGTTGATGAGTTTTTCAATGATACCCGAGTGGGGTATTGTATCGAAAGCCTTCGCCAGGTCTAGGTAGGCTGTATGGACTGCCTTACCCTCGTCAATGGCCTTGGTGACTGTTTCGAAAAAGTCAACCAAGTTTAAAAGGCATGATCTGCCTTTGACAAAGCCAAACTGGGTTGGATCCAAGGTCTGCAAATTCCCTATGTCTTTATTTATGAGATCCATTATGATCCTCTCCATCCATGGCTTTGCAGATAAGGCTTGTCAAGCTAATGGGACGGTAATTTCCAGGGTCGGTGGAGGCACCGCCTTTGTGGAGTGGGACCACAGTCGCTGTCGCCACTCCTGGGTACGTATCCGGAGGTGAGACTAAGATTAAACAGCTGTCCTAACTGTGGGTTTAATTCCTCATTGAGTTCATGGAGCACACAGCCGGGGACACCATCAGGTTCCATGGATGCTGTGTTCTTTGCCTTGGAGAGAGCAGTTCTCACCTGGGCGTTAGAGATGTTTGGGGGGCTACAATCATTTGGTATAGATATCTCTCCTTTAGGGGGGGAGGGGGGAGTTTGCACTGAACCTGTCAGCCAGTATGTTGGCAATGTCTGTAGGATTAGTAATCTTCACATCATTTTGAACTAATTCTGAGCATATCTGTGAGTTTCCTCCTAGGTTTCTGACATAGCTAAAGAATGCCTTATGGTTGTCTTTAGAGTCCTTAGCTATTTTTTTCTCAAAATTAGCTTTGGATGTTTTTATGAGAGCTCTTAGCTTTTTACTTATAGTGATCAGCAGTGTCTTACCTTTTAAGGATTTTGCTCTATCTTGTAGTAGCTTTCTCCTTTTGTTGTATAGTTTGTTTATGGTTGGGGTCCACCAGACTGGATGCTTGCCTTTGGTACAAAGAGTCTTTGTTTTGCTTGGGATTGCCTGATCCATGCAGCCCTGCAGGTGCTGGTAGAAGGCATTTGTAAGTGATTCAGCGGTTTGAGTAATGTTTACCGCCGGCTCAGGGGCCTTAAAGGAGACCACACTAGTCTTTAGAAGTGTGAAGTCGGCTTTCGAGAAGTTCTTTACTGTGGTCTTTTTCATTTCGGTGGGGGCGGGATGAGGACCTCCAGCGAGATTAGTTTGTGATCTGATCTCACCAGTGAGTGGTATACTTCTGGCATTGAACATTGTGCTCCCATGTTCGTGATGATGAGATCAAGTATGTTTTCTCCTCTTGTGGGGATGGTGACTAGTTGTTCCATGGCATTTGAGTTTATGAATTCCAGGAACTTTTGGGCTAGGGTGTTTGGGCTTGAGTAGTGTTCCCAGTCTATATTAGGGTAGTTGAAGTCACCTAGTATGATGGTGTTCGGAGATACATTTATCCCCTCCAGTGTTTTCAGGAAGGCCATATGAGGTTCCCGAATTTGCGAGGGTGGCCTGTAACATGCTACAAATTGCAGAGCAGTCTTGCCTATGGTTAATTGCACCTGGATGGTTTCCGATGCATCGTGCGTTGCCACCAATCTTGAGGTGTGGGTGTCCTTGATGAATATGGATACCCCTCCTCCTTTCTTGGTATTGTCCGGGTTTTGGGGCGGAGCATGATATGAGGTAAAACCTGATAGTGCTGGGGTGCTCTCAGGAGCCTTGAACCAGGTTTCTTTCACAGCACAGACATCGATGTTCTCCATACTGAGAAGGGCCTCGAGTGCGTGCATCTTGAGGTTGAGACTTCTGGCATTGAGCAGCATTACCCTTAGTTTTTTTTCTTTGTTGTGTTCTAGGGTGGTAGGTTTAGAATTTGAGCCTTGCCTAAAAAAGGCACTATGGGGGTGGCAAGAGCCTTTGCCAAAATCCAGAATCCCAGGGGTGACAAGTGCAAGCCGTCCCTTGCGAAGCAGCGTGGCTTGTCCAGCATGTCATCCCAGGCAGACAGACATTGGATCCCCTTTGAATGACACCAGAGTTTAAGCCAATTGGTAAAGCTGATCATCTTATCTATGTATTGTGGCATCATTCTTGGTGAAGGTAGGATACTGCTCAAGGTCAGGGTCATACCTGCTTGGGCTACATAATCAGAGAGCTCCTCTATGTCCCTTTTCATGTAGTCCAAGGAGGTACGTCTCAGGTCGTTAACACCAGCGTGGACAATGACTGAGTCGTACTTGTACCTGCTGTTGAGAGACCTGAGTGCATGCGTTATGTGGCGGATTCTAGCACCCGACAGGCAGCTTACTGTGACCTTCTCCTTACTCAGTCTGGTGAGCGGGACGTCAGTTTGTCAGACTATGGAGTCACCAATATAATATATTCATTATGTGCATTCATTTTAATATTGTATTCATAGCAGGTAACATCCGATCATCATTGTAACTAAGTGGAACACATCTGTGAGTGTTTTTTTAGTACTTTTTTTTAATTATCTGTCTGTGTAATATCTGTTCAGAAGTAACGTAACTACCTGTTTAAAGACAGGAGGCATTCTATTGGTTGTTTTATGACATGTGATCTAGACTGGAGGGGGGGTTTAAATGTTTTTTGATACATTGTTAACTATTCTGAGGAAGTCTGTGATATATACTAGATGAAAGTGCTCAATTACAATAAACGGTATTTTACGTTTTGTGGTGAGTCCGCCTCTTCACTCAGCTCTGTTTTTTTAACTAGAATCAAATTAGATTATACTGAAAAAGAACTGTGCAAACTAGATCCAAACAAAGCACAAGGAGGCAAAAAAATTAGTAATAATGACCTCAGAACTCTTTAGCAAGAACTTACAGTACCATATAGGGATCCGAATGGAGAGGTGAAAAGTCAGCAAGCAAAGGAGAGTAGTTGTGCTGAAACTGAGTTCATCCTCAAGTCTTGGTGAGTACCTTCACAAGGTGGAACCTATTTTCTACAAAATCTCACCAAGGTGACAGTGATATATAGACTGTATTTATATAGCATATATCATGGACAGAAGTAGGTCAAAAATTAAAAAAGATAGCTGGGTGCACAAGACCCAGGATAAAAAAGTGCCCAATCCTGGTAGGAGCACTGGTGCCAGGTCTGGAAAAAATGACAGTGTAGAATCCTCAAAATACAGAAACATTCCTGCAATAGGGCCAGGCCCAGGGCGAAGATGGCCTCTCTGTTGTAGAAGGAAGTAGCAGTTCACAAAAATCACAAAAACTGACAGGCCAAAGAAGAGCCAAAAAGACGATAGAGTGGACTACTGAGGGTAAGAAAGAAATTGTGTGTTGTTACTACTATGCAAAATGCTCAGAATTTCCAGACACAGCTATATGAAATGATTAAGAGAGAAATTAGAGGAAAGAAAAATACTTCCGAAAGAAAAACTGTCAGAAGCTTCAAATAAAAATTTGTGGTCGTTAACACAACAGATTGTTGAAAAACAGTATATAGACCAAGAAACTTTGATCTGTTTGGAAAAAGAAGCATCTGAGAAAGTGCAAAAATATAAACAACAAAACCTAGACATTTTTGAAAAGTATAAGAAAGAAATATGGACATGGGAAAGAAAAAGATATTTAATATGGTGTAATATTTATGTAAGGAGAAAGCAAATCTAACTAATACAAAAAGAGCAGCACCAAATATATCTGAAGAGAAATACAGGCAAAGGAATCCAGATATAGAAAACTTTACAATACAAAAATAAGAAGACAAAGAGGAAAAGTAGAAAAGGAGATTAGCAATGGAGAAGTTAAAGAAATAGAAACTGAGGTTATGGAGTACCTCCAAAGTGAAGGATTCAGTGTAGAAAATCTAATTCAGAAAGCACCATAAAAGGATAGAGCAATGGAACTCCAAATTAAGAGGAAACCAGAAGAACAGGAAGCAATTAGTCGGGTGCCATATGAAGATATTTTGGAGCCTTCCACAGGAAATGAGTATAAACCTTCACTTGAAGTTGGATGGCAAGGGAAGGAACAGGAAACAATGGAAACTCTGACACAGTTAATGTTGAGGAGTGATAGGCCAGTGAGTTCTCATATGACAGAGCAACAGATGGCACAGAATGAAACTGAAGAGAAGGTGCCACAGGAAGATGCTATAGAACTTTATACAGAATGCCCACAGGAAATGGAAATCAAAAAATGTGCCCTCAGTTCAGAAGAAAAAGTACAGTTTTGTACCTACCATAAATGTAGATGTCCGAGAGGTATGCATCTGCAGTCCTTACAAATGGGTTGCCCTGTCCTCAGGCAGCCCTTCGGTCGGCCAGATTCCAAAGTCTGGGTCTGGCCTCGGCTGATGTCGCACTTCACCCGACGTCATAGCTGCAGTTCTTCGAGTATAAAGGCATCAGCCGACGCCATTTTCCTCAGTGTTTCTTGCCCCAGATGCCAGGCGCCCTCTAGGAAGGCTAAATTTGGATAAATGCAAATATTTCCAAACAAAAGAGAGCAAATAGAAATAAACATGTATATACATATATACAAACAAATACACCATAATAGATTCCCCCAGCTAGCTACAAGATGGGCAAATACCCTAGGAGTACCACAGAGGGGAAGGAGGGTGGGTAATCCTGACTGCAGATGCATACCTCTCGGACATCTACATTTATGGTAGGCACAAAACTGTACTATGTCCTTCAAGGATGCATCTGCAGTCCTTACAAATGGGTAGAATACCATAGCCAAACTGGGGGAGGAGGTAATAATAAGATTATGGTGTAGTTAAGATCCCTTGCAAAACAGCAGTGGCAAAACCTGCTCGGGATCTGGAATATAAGGGTAGATTATAATGCTTGGCAAATGTATGCACGGAGCTCCAAGTAGCAGCCTCTAAAATGTCTTTGGTAGCCACTCCTCGTAAAAAGCTGTAGTAGTGGCTGTAGCCCTTGTGGAATGAGGTCTGATGTTTTCTGGAGTTGTCTTCCCATGGTAAGAGTAACAGAATCTAATGCAATTTCCTATCCACTTAGAGATTGTCTGTTTTGAAATTGCTTTTCCTTCCATTCCTGTTGCATATGCTACCAGTAACTGGTCAGTTTTTCTATTGCTCTTGGTTCTGTCCAGGTAGTAGCGTAATTGTCTATGTACATCCAAGGTATGTAATAGCCTTTCTCCCCTGTTCTGTGGGTTGGGGAAGAATGTAGGCAGGTGGATAGCTTGGTTTAAAGATACCCTAGAGACCACCTTTGGCATAAAAGTAGGATTAGTTCTCATGGACACTCTATCTTGATGGAAGATAAGGAAGGGCTGTACTGCCATTAATGCCTGTAATTCAGAAACCCTTCTTGCTGAAGTGATTGCAAGCAGGAAAGCAGTTTTCCATGATAAGTACTGTAATTCTGCTGTTGCTGCTGGCTCAAAAGGAGGGAGTGTTAATTTTTCTAGCACAAAGTTCAAGTCCCAAGTGGGCAATGGTGGCTTCCTTGGTGGTTTTACATTTTTAATTCCTCTCAGAAACTGCCTGAGTAGAGGATGTGAGAAGACTGGAGGATCCATGTTGTATTCTGCCGAAATAGCTGATGCATGAATCTTAATGGAAGAATAGGACAGGCCATTGTGGAAAAGATCTGCCAAGTATTCCAGGAGGTTAGCTATGTTTACCAGTGACACATTTTCTCCTTTTGCTGCACTCCAAATGAGATATCTTTTCCATTTTGCTGAGTAAGTTTTTCTTGTTGAGGGTCTGCGAGCCTCCAAGATAATGTCCTTAACCCTTTGAGATAAATCTGGGTTATTTTGTCTTATGCAATGTTCCAGGCAGCTAGCTGCAGCGTTTTTAGGTTTGGATGCAGGGTAGCAGTAAGGGAACTAGGGGCAGAGGCCATATTTGTTCCCGAGACATACTCCTCAGTAATGGGTACCAATGCTGCCTCGGCCAGTCTGGAGCTATCAGGATGATCCTTGGACGGTCTTCTTTGATCTTCAGTAGCACCTTGTGCATCAAAGGAAGAGGTGGGAATGCATATGCTGTCAGGTCTTTCCAACTGAAAGATAGGGAGTCCACCTTCCAAGCAAGTGGGTGGTATGCCCTTGTGCAGAATTTTTTCAATTGGTGGTTGTGTGGGGATGTGAATAAGTCTATTTCTGGTAGTTCCCATTTCCTTGTAATGGATTTGAAGATGTCTGGATGCAGCATCCATTCGTGGGCATCCGTGGTAGTTCTGCTTAGGATGTCTGCTAGTATATTTTCTTTTCCTGGAACAAATATTGCCTGTAGGTGAATGTTGTAGCTCAGGGCCACATTCCAGAGGTCCATTGCCATCCGGCATAGAGGGTATGAATGTGTGCCTCCCTGTTTCTTGATGTACCACATAACTGTGGTGTTGTCCGTCCTTATCAGCAATTGACCCTGTTGAAGAAACGGTCTGAATGTCTGAATTGCCAGTTTCACTGCCAGCATCTCCTTTTGATTTATGTGTAGGTTCAGCTGGTCTTGAGTGCATAGGCCTTGTATGCACTTGTCCAGCATGTGCGCCCCCCAACCGAGGTCTGGGGCGTCCGTGGTGATAGTCTGGCTTGGTTGAGGGCTGTGGAAGGGCAATCCCTTGTTCAATTGACAGGCCTGGGCCCACCATTGGAATTCTTGCTTCAGGCATGGAATTATTGGAATTTGGGTTTCTAGGCTGTGCTTGTGCTGAGACCATAAATTCCTTAGGTACCATTGCAACTTCCTCATATGTAGTCTGGCATGTGGAATCAATATTATGCAGGATGCCATGTAACCCAGGGCTTGCAAGACTTTTCTTGCTGTTAGCTGGTTCTGCGTTTTTAATGCCATGAAATAGAGAGGAAGGTGCTTCTGCTTTTCTGCTGTGAGGGATGCCATTTGATTTGATGTGTCCAGTTCTGCACCCAAGAAAGTTATTGTCTGGGATGGTATCAGCCTTGACTTTTTTATATTGACTGTGTATCCCAAGGCTTGTAGTAGATGAATGACCTTTTTCAAATCTTTTTCTAATTTGTTTTTGTTGTCCGCTTGTAACAGGCAGTCGTCCAGGTAAGGGTAAATTTGAATTCCCTGAAGCCTGCAATAAGCAATTACTGATGCCAGGCATTTCGTGAATACTCTGGGCGCAGTAGATAAGCCAAAGGGCAATGGTGAGAATTGATAATGCTCTGATCCTGCAAGAAATCTGAGGTATCTTCTGCAATTTGGTCATATGGGGACGTGCAGGTATGCCTCCTTGAGATCTAGAGTTACCAGCCAAGACTCCTTGCCCAGCATGGGAAGGAGCTGCTGTAGGGTCAGCATCTTGAATTTTGGAACAATGAGATATGTGTTTAGAGCGGACAGGTCGAGAATAGGTCTCCATTGGTTTTCTTTTCTTGGCACCAGGAAAAGTCTGGAGTAAAATCCTTGCCCTTGTTCCATAGATGGTACCTTTTCTATAGCTCTCATCCTTATCAAGTGGTCTATTTGTTCTAGAGCTTTTTTCTTTTGATTTGGAGGTAGGTTTGGCATTCCTCTCTTCCTTGGTAGAGTATGGAAGCGAAACCTGTAACCTTGGTCTATTGTCTGTAAAATCCATTTGTCTCCTGTGATGTGATGCCAGTTTTCCAAAAATAAGGCTAGCTTTCCGCCTAAGGGTGCTTCTAGTTGTTCCCTGGTAGGCGGTCTCAGAGCCAAGTCACTGTGATTGTCCTGTGGAAGTGGTAGTGGCTGGATCTGTGGCAGTACTTCGCTGGTTGTTAGGCTGCCACTGACGCCCCCTGTAGGCACCTCTGGATTGACCCCTGCCTCTTGGGCACCTATTCCTGCCTCTCTGTGCTCTGGTGTCTGGAAAGGACCAATTCTTGGAAGGCCAGTTCCTACTAAACCTTGGAGGCTGGACCTGTAAGAAATCCTTGACTGTCTGGACAGATTTTGCTTTCTCTTCCACCTTCTTCAGCACCTGCTGTGCAGGAGCCAAACAAATTGAGCTTATCCATGGGAGCATCTAGAAGCTTTGATTTAACATGGTCTGGTAAGGACTGCTCTTTTAACCATGCATGCCTTCTGATCACTGTACCAGTCATAGCTGATCTAAAGGAAGCCTCCAGTGCATCATAGCTGCATTTTAAGGAATGATTACTGACCTGCTGAATGTTATGTACCATTTCCTGAAGAGATTTTTTGTCTAATGGTTCAGGCGAGGACAGTTTTTTAGTTAACTGATCTAACATAAATTCCTGATACTGAATCATGTGGAATTGATAGTTTAAGGCCCTAGCTGAAAGAGTAGCAGAAGTGTAAACTTTTTACCCCATCTCTAAGGCCCTGGATTCCCTTTCAGAGGGAGGGTTTTGGCAGAGGTAGCTGCTACTGCCTTGGGTCCCTGTGAAATAGTTTCAGGATCTGCAAAAGGAGCCTTATACAAATGATAATGTGTGTCCGGAACCCTGTAGTACCTGTCGGGCTTAGCAGGAGCCGGAGGAAGTGAATCAGGAGCAGTACAAGCATCATTAAATGCATCATCCACAACAGTAAGTACTGGAGGAATGGCTAAAGGCCTATGCTGTGGCAAATGCAGAAAGGTCCTAAGCCTTTTCCTAGAGTCTGAAAAATCCTGGCCCTGCCATTGAAATTGTTCCCTCATAGCATGCAAGGTTTCCCCAAAAGAAAATTCCTCAGGAGGAGAGGCAGAAGGAATGGAGTCTTCTGCATCAGAGTCCTCATAAGGAGAATAAGGGCCCTCTGGAGGGTCTGTATGTTCTGAATCATCAGAGGAGTAATCTGTAGAAACTGGCTCAGGGGGCTCTGCTCTAGGCCTCTTCTCTGGAGGTGGGTGAGAGGCCCTGTCAGGGTGAGGTTGGGATCCCCGGATCAAAGAAATAAGATCCTCTGCAAGACTAAGCATTTGAGTACTAGAGCTAGGCCTGTGAGAGGGGGTCTTAGCAGGCACATTCTTGGTAGATTTTGCTGCTTTAGCCCTGGCAAAAGCCTTAATCGACATGGATGCAGGGGGCCTAGCAGCTCCACGTGCAGGTGTAGATATATCTAAAGGAATAGTATCAGATAAATCCTGTGATCCTGCAGGAGCAGGTGGGATTTCAGTAGCAGATTCAGCCATGCTGGATGAGGCCTCGGTAGGAGGCAAGCTTTCGGCCGAAGGAAGGACCGTGGACTCGGTTTCAGCCGAAACCGAGACACTCGCGGTTGACTTAACCGCGGTTTCGGCCGAAACCGCGGACCGCGAGTGTCGGTCCTTTTCCTTGTGTTTTTTAGTAAATTGCGAAGTCGGAGTTTCCGATGGCATGTTGTAAGCAAAAGCGGAGCCGAAAAACTCCTCAGCAAATTCCGACCGAGGTCTAAGTGTCCGTCGGTTGAAAGAAGCACAGGCTAGACAAGCTGCTACATCGTGGTCTGGGCCTAAACAAGGTAGGCAGTAAGAGTGGAAATCTTTATGAGGTATTTGTTTCCCACAAGTTAAACAGTTATTCACTTTTTCTGACATCGGCTGAGGCAAGAAAGAGTCCCCAACGGGGTACTTAGCTTTTTAGAAGTCTTCGGTAGTAGTAATCTCTGGTTCTGACCGACCGGCACTTGCGAACAGCTTCTGCTTCGGGCGCCACGCGGCAAGAAAGACTGAGGAAAATGGCGTCGGCTGATGCCTTTATACCCGAAGAACTGCAGCTATGACGTCGGGTGAAGTGCGACATCAGCCGAGGCCAGACCCAGACTTTGGAATCTGGCTGACCGAAGGGCTGCCTGAGGACAGGACAACCCATTTGTAAGGACTGCAGATGCATCCTTGAAGGACATCAAGCTAAGAGAAGACTTGGTTGACTTAATAGAGATAGATAGATATATTAAGATCACTGAAAGAAATAGACTACAGAAGGTCAATAAAACCCAAAAAGTCACAAGTTTAATAAAACAAATGAACACAATAACTAAGACTGTCCACAGAGATCCATGTGAAGTAACAGAAGTAAGGGTTCCTATTAGAACCACGAATGCTTGAAATTTCGAATGGCATATGGTCGACACCATATGATCGAAATTTCAAGAGTTCGAAGGTTAAACGTAATGGCACCATTTGGTGCAGAATGGGAGAATTTCCATTTTCTGCACTGAAGTGCGATCTCGGAGTTGGTATATTTAAGTGGGGGGGTGTTGGGGTGCTTGCCCCCCTGCCTGCACCATTAAGGTTAAGTTTTTTTTGTTTTATTATATATTTGAACTTTTAAACTTTGATCATATGTTGTCGAACATATGGGATTCGAAGTTTAGAAAGTTCAAATATATAATATAGACTCCAGAAGTAAACAGGGTATATAACTGTGCAGCTAAATTAATAACTGATAAAGTTCTACCACAAGAACACAGGGTGGCGAGGGAGAGAAAGGGGAAAAATCAAATACCATCATGGAAGTATCGAATACAGAAAACTATAAAGCAACTAAGACAAGAAGTGTCACTGTTAGAAGAGTATAGAAGAGGGAACAGATCAATGAAAATAGTTAGAAAGTTAGACATGATAAAAGCAATCCACACTATTAGAACAGATCATGATCTATCATGCACTATCGCAAATAAACTAAAAATCTCAGCACAGACCGAAAAACTTAGAAGACATGCAGATAAATATAAAAAAAGTACAAAATAAGCAATTTCTTGATGACCCAAAAAAGTTTTATAGAGAATTGGGAAACAAGGTAAAAGGAACTGAAAGACCACCAAAAAAAGAAGAAATAGATACATTTTGGAGCAGTATCTATGAAGATCCTGTGGAACATAACAAAGATGCTAAATGGATAGAAGTTAAAGAAAGTATAATAAGTTCCAAGGGCACAGAATATGAAATGGGATGAAGTAACAGTGAGAGAGATGGAAACAAAGTTAAGAAAAGCCTCCAACTGGAAAACCCCAGGCCCAAATGCAGTACCTAACTTCTGGTTAAAAGTATTAGCATCTTTGCATGAAGATTTAGCCATGAGTAAGAGCTATTTATATGCTCGCCTTGAACAGACACCAACCTGGCTAACAACAGGAAAAACAATGCTCCTACTTAAGAGTGAACGTGCAAGCTACCATAAAAATTATAGACCAACAACTTCCCTTCTGACGACGTATAAACTATACACTGGAATTGATGCCAACAGAGTCTGTAGTCGTTTAGAAGAAAACTCAATTATGGTAAAAGAACAAAAGGGCAATAAAAGAAAGTCATATGGAACAAAGGATGTTTGCTGTTAAAGTCATAGTGGAGAACTGTAAAAAGGGGAAGAATTTAAGTATGGCATGGATTGACTACAAAAACGGATTTGATAGTAACCTACATTCATGGATAAAAGAGTGCTTAAAAATGTATAAGATGTATCCTACACTGATCGATTACATTACAGTGACTATGAAACAGTGGCAGACCACTTTGCAAATAAGCCATGATAAAAAGACAAATTATTCCAGGGATAAAAATTCAAAGAGGGATATCCCACTGGCCTCACCACTGCTATTCTGCCTTGCCCTTAACCCATTAAGCTGTCTGCTTAACAGCTTAGGCCATGGCTATAATTTGGCTCCTAGAAAACAACAAAGTGTAAACACTTCTCATCTTCTCTTTGTCAATGATTTGAAACTGTATAGCTCATCAGATGAAGAACTGAAAGTACAACTGCAAGTTGTCAAAACTTTTTCATACAATATAATAATGTCATTTGGTTTTGATAAACGTGCAAAAGCAACCTTTAAAGCAGGAAAACTGTAGCACCAAGAAAACATCAATTTGGGACAAGAATGTGATATAAGAGAACTTGAGCAAGAGGGAGTGTATAAATATTTGGGAATTGATGAAGGATCAACAATAAAACATGAACACATGTGAATAAAACTTAGTAAGAAGTACCTTAGAAGACTTAAATTAATCCTGAAAACAGCGTTGACCTCTAGGAACAAAATCCAGGCTATAAACCAATTTGCTCTTCCTGTCCTAACTTACAATTTTGGAGTGACTGACTGGCCCCAAAATGTGTTGGCTACATTATACAGGAAAACAAAAAGGATGCTTCATGCTCATCAAATGATTTATAAAAATCAGTGCATACCAAGATTATATATATTCTCCATTCCGAAAGAGGGATGGGCCTCTTTGAAATTGATTATATGTACAGACCTGCAATAATGGGACTCCACACATATCTGCTGACCTCACAAGATCCAAATGTAGTGAAAGTTTTGAAACATGAGGAGAATAAATCTAAGATGACTTCCTTCCCTGATTAGGCTAGCAAAAGCATATCTGCATCAAGCAGGAATGGAAATCAAACCACAAGTGGATAAAAACCAGGCAGCAACTGAAAGTGCCAAAAAACAAAAGAAAGAATATAAGGTGAAGGACCACATGAGAAGTTAAGAAATGTGGAAAATGTATAAATGTAGTTGTAAGTATAGAAATCTTCTGAAAGAACTTCATGTTGATCCGGAACAAATGCAGGAATGGTTAAGGCGAGGCAAATTCAAACCAAGAGATGAAAGGTTAATATTGGCGGCACAAAATAGTGGGCTACGTACACATTGGTTTACAAAGTCCATTGAACATGTGGGAGAAACAGATTTTGTAAAACAGAATTGGAAACAGTAGCACACCTCATTGTTGCTTGCGACATACTAATGGCAGAAGGACTGTAGACTGAAAGGCATAATAATGTGGCGAGACTGTTGCATCGGGGGTTGTGCAAACATTATGGCATTGAAGTGGCTGAAAAATACTGGAAACATGAGCCACAAAGCCTCATAGAAAATTATGAAGTCTATATCACATGGGATCATCCATTGCCAAGAGTTCAAAATATAGATGCTAGAAAACTGGATATAGTGGTCCAAGAAAATAAGACAAAAGTAGCATCGATCTTTGAAATCACCACACCCAGTGACTACAGTGTCCTGCATACAGAAAGACACAAAGTCATAAAATATCAGGATTTGAAAGCAGAAACGAGAGCAATGTGGAAGAAAGATACCCAGATAGTTCCAATAGTAGTAGGAGCAATGGGTCTTATAAAAAAGAGTCTACAATCATATTTAGATATGCTACCAATATATGTAACTCCATACGAATTGCAGAAGGAGTCATTACAGGGCACATTGCAGATGCTGCGAAGAGCTCTTTTGGGTGACATCAAAGACAGAAACAATACTAATTTCATGAACTTTAATTTACTTTGACTTAGGAATGGGGTCCATTCCCATCATGGTATTAGAAACCCAAAATATATGGAAAAATTTAAAAAAGGGACATACCATATCTATTATTGACTAGGTCATATAAATATGTGGAGATTCCTCAAGATTGCAGACATGCTCTCATTAAACCTGTCTTTAAGTTAGAGACAAACCCAGAATCTTATAGACCCTTAAGTGTACTTTCATGTTGTGGAAAAATAATGGAGAAGGTAATATTGGATAAGTTATTGCCAGAACTGGATAGATTGGGACCATATAGCAGCATGCATATGTTGAAAATAGATCTATTACCACCTGTAGCATGATGTTTTATAACAATATAATAACAGCTATAAATGAAAAATTGTGCCGTGATGTAATTTACATAGATTTAACTTCAGCATTTGGCAGGGTCTTACACAAAACACTGATCAATAAATTACAACAAAAAGGTATTGATGTACTCTTGATAAGATAGATAGCTGTATAGCTTACAAAAAGGACATGGCAAGTATCATACAGCAACTGGACAGGTAAATTCTTAGTTACAGTCAGGGTGTCCCACAGGGCTCTGTCCTAGGCCCTTACATATTTAAAATGTATCTTTAAGACCTAATTTTTTTATCTGAGGTGTTCTCTAGTCTATATGTAGATTACCTGAAATTGGGTAAACAGATTGCATATGTTATAGATAAGGCATGTCTGCAAAAGAACTTGACTAAATTGACTATTTGGGCAGAGGAGAATAATATGCTGATAAATACATCAAAAACTAAACATATGAGATTTGGGAGACATAATTTGAAAGATGACTATTTAATACAGCACACAGTGATTGAAACTGTAGATTCATTTAAGGATCTGGGTAGATCCAGCTGCGAGTATTTCTAGTCATATCAACCAACTGGTTAATGATAGTTATAGAACTACAGGTTGTATAAAAAGATTTATAAAGTCTAGGAAATCGGAAATAATGAAGTCATTGTTTGTTAGTTACATTTTACCCAAATTTGAGTATGAAATAACAATATGGAAACCTTATAAGAAACCAACCATGAATAAACTGGAAAGAGTATAGTGGAAATATACCAATGGCATCCATGGATGTAAAAATTTAAGTTATTATGAAACACTAAAATATTTGAATTTGTACAGTGTCTCTTACAGATATCTAAGAGGAGATCTTATTCAGGTATATAGGGCATTTAGAAACAACTACCTCTGGGAATGTTTAGGGTTATCAAAAATTAGTCGACAATCATCAGACAACCTATGTAGAAGATTCTATAGGAATGGAAAGTGTAATAATTGGTTCTCTGACAGAGTAGCCAATGCATGGAACAGACTACCTAATTACATTAAAACAAGTACTAGTTTAGATATTTTTAAGAGCAGCCTGGACATTTATTATGGGAAAAAGTGTTTTGGTATATTGGCAGGCTAGAATGGCATTAATGCCCATGCTTGAAATATTTGTATGTATGTATGTATGTATGTATGTATGTAGAGTTACTGGCCTCCAATTTCTTTTATATCTTTCATCTTCTCCCATAGAAGTTTAATCCATCCATCCCTTTTTCTCCATTTTTTGCACACGAAGTTGGGGTGTCACTTTAACAGTGATAATCATCTAGAGCTAGGGTTCACACCACTGTGGGGCTAGCTCTGCACTGTAGTTCCGCCACACCACACACACACACACACACACACACACACACACACACACACACACACACACACACACACACACACACTCCCATTTATAATCACACCACCATATATCTCTTCTTCCTTTATACTTATCTCCAACCACTAATTCAATATTTTAATGAACAATCTTTTTCACTTTTATCCATTTCTTTATACTATTCAAAACTTAACTCGTCCAAGTCCTGGTGCCATTTCCTCCATTCTATACCTTACAGTTTTCTCCAATTCTTCCATTTTAATTTTCTCTTCTAAATGTTTCTCAACATTTTCACCTTCTATTTCTATCCTGTTTCTTTTTTCCTACATTCTACTTACAAATCTTTAACCACTTCTATAAGTTCTTCTGTTTGTATCTTATACTACCATCACCTAATATTGCATCCACCTTCCCTTCTCTTTTTTCCATAAAAAAGTGAAACCTCCTCTTTTTTCCTTTTAAACTATTTTTGTCTATACATATTTGTCTGTTTTTATACAATTCTCTATTTCTCTTTCTCTGTTACTACCCTATTGTCTTATTTATACCTTCTCATAGTTTCATGTCCCATCTAACATCTTCTTTTCATTCTGTGTCCAGCTTCTAAAAAATGTTATACTTTTCATTGCACACAATTCACAAATATGTCCAGTTTTCATAATGCGCTACCATCATATGTTCTTTCCATAATTTTCTACTTTCTTCCCTCATTTCATCCTTTTTGCTATCACCAGTTAACCTTTTTATTAATTTTCTTTCCTTCTTATCTCTCTTCGACCTGCCTGACTCAATTGCAGCATAAGTCTTTGTAGGTCTTATTTTAGTGTTTGTATCTCTTTTTCACACTTCATTCTGTTATGGGTATATGCCCTTAAAATCGACTTCTCCATTAGCTGTACATAAACCCAGATTTATACCATCACGTCCAACACTTGTTTCTCTCTCCCAGCTCCTTACCAACATTTTTGGAGATTTCTTGCTCCTGTAGCGCTCTTTCTACCATTGTATTCCAGTCAGCCTAATCTCTTTCCTTCTGCTTTTCCTCCTACTTCAAATCCATTAAGACACTTGTTTCAAGTTCTTTATCACCAAAATGGGTTTCAATTGCTTCTGCCATTTCTGTATCAGGCTCCACAGGCCCTGCAGCATTCCCAGCTCTGTGACTACTATCCACCACCATGTTGGAAGTGTCTGAGTCCAGAAACAGTCTTCTACTGCAACCTTGTGACTTTGACCAAAACAGCAGAAGATGTTCCCTGGTCAGTAGGACTGCCACCTCAGGTGTCATCTGAAAAGAGGTCTCTGGCCTAGTGGGACTAACCCAGTTAACAAAGTGCAAATAAAATGCAATGAAATAATTCTTTGTTAGTCTTTCCTTAACTTCCACTTCTGACATTTGTAGCTTGACCAATAATTCAGAGTAAATTATTCAGTGCATCCTCTGTTATTTCCATCCATTCTTCATTTGATGTTATGTATTCTTGTAGTGTCCCACTTATTTTAAAGACTTCTCAGTTTATCTGAGAAATTTTCTCTTTCAAAGTTGTTGGAAGCCATAACATTCTTTTTCTTTATTTTATCTTTATTTCTCCGAGATTTTTCTTGATGCCATGCAGACAGAAAAATCTTTAGTTAAAAACTGAATTTAAACTGAACTGACTTATTTTACTGGCTGATGCAATTATTTATTTTCCTGACAGGAGTGCTCCAGTTAACATGCTTCTCAGTTGGTGGCCATCCAACAACTGTTCAATCTGAGACAGCTACTTGTTACTTGCACTCTATTTATGAAGTTTGACAAGAGACTGGGAATAAACCTTTCTTAAGATATCAGTAGAAACTGCCTTCTCAGATTTGTTTTTCCAGGACGAGGACTTGGGCAGAAATGCTCGTTTCAGTCCCTTAGGTTCATAGGTAGATACTAGGCTATCTGCCCTAGGGCATTTATAAGCCTAGCCAGAGTGTATTTGGCTTCCGCCTCCCTATTAGATTAGTCTACTGTGCCTCTGTAAAGTAGGTCACAGAAGGTACCCTTTTAAGATTAGTTTACTGTGCCTCTCTCTAGCAGGGACACAGAAGAGATCCCAGGGGTGAATCTGTGATTTCCCATCCACGCGTCCAGATTTCGCTTGAAGAGGGTCAGCGAGGGGCTATGTCTAACAAGAATTGGGATTCTATTCCAGAGTGAGGGGGAGCCTCTGGGAAATGAATCTGTCCCTCCAGCATGTCCTATTTATTTTTGTGCTGAGGTTTAGGTCCCTGGAGCGTGTAGCTCTAAGGGACTTGGATTTTTTGAGGTGGAGTATGTCCATTAATTCTGGGTTTGACATGGCTTTGTACATCAGGCATAGATTGCCTCTGAGTAGGCGGTAAGCAACTGAGTAGAGCTGGAGTTTCTTTAGTCGAGCTGCATAGGACATCTGTTTGCAGCCCATGATCCTCTTGGTGAGGTACTTTTGGGGTCTCTCCAGTTGCTGCAGGTGTCGGGTAAGGTACATCCCAAAAGGGGCACTGTATTCAATTATGGGCCTGATGAGTGATGAGTAGAGGGGCACAATGATCTCTCTTGATCTAGATGCGAACCCTTTTGTGATAAGGTGGCCTATATAGAAGGTCTTTCTAACCACTTTGGCAACGTGATTATCAAAGGAGAGATTACTATCTACGTTGGTCCCCAAATCTTTAACCGTCCTTTAACTTCCTTTTCTGATGTGTTGGAGAACTGTAATTTACAGCTGATTCTGATGTCAAGGTAGATGAACCTTCAAATGTTTCTTCTGGTGCCAAGGACTGGTTGGGCTAGACAACATTTTCTTCTCTCCATCAAGAAGTACCTTGTTTTCTATCCCTAAGGAAATTCAGAGTAAAGAATTTAAAGTTTTCACATCCAGAATCACGGTGCTATTCAGTATGACAAAATCAACATCCAAAACATCTGTTATGAGGTGGAATTTTATTTCCACACTTGTATTTTTTAATACATGCTACCTAGTAACAACTAGAACACCACAAATCAATGAGATACAATTCCACTACAACAAAAACAGCAATAACTGTTTTGTATAAAAAAAAAATTAACAATAAACAGCCGTGTTAAAAAGTGTTAATACAGCATTGAGTAAACCTCCATCAAACAATCTTCTAGACATAGAAAAGTATAATTTGCTGTTACACAGTTGGGAAATACTATAGGTGCGATGGGCTGATCAAATTGTACAAAGGTGAATGGAAATTTTTTTGTACTGCCCTGCCCTGCCTTCAAGTACTGCTTGGGGTACTTATAGTTTCCTAGTTTAGTACTAGGCTATCTGCCCTGGGACATTTGTAAGCCTAGCCATAGTGATGTGGCTTTCGCCACCCCATGAAATGGTACAAAAATGCACAGAATAGATTTAGAATACTGTGCCTCTGTCTAGTAGTGACACAGTGAAGTTCCCCTTATATAATAGAATTAGTTTACTGTGCCCCTGTCTAGTAGTGACACAGATGTGACCCCTGGGGTAAACTTGCGATCTCCCATCCACTCATCAAGATTTTTCTTGAAGAGAGTCAGTGAGGAGCTCTGCCTAACATGAACTGGGATCTTGTTCCAGAGCATGGGAAGCCTCTGGGTTATAAATCTATCCCTCCAGCATGTCCTATTCATACTTGTGCCAAGGTTTAAGTCTTTAGCTCTCGTGGTTCTGATGGATTTGGATTTTTTGAGGTGGAGCATGTCCATCAGTTCCTGATTGGACATGGCCTTGTATGTCAGGCAGAGATCATCTCTGAGCAGGTGGTATGCTACTGAATAGAGCTGGAGTTTCTTTAGTCTGGCAGAGTAAGACATATGTTGGAGACCCTTGATCCTCTTGGTGAGGTACTTTTGTGGTCTTTCCAGCTGTTGCAAATGCCGGGTGAGGTACATACCAAATGGGGCATTGTACTCGATCATGGGTCTGATGAGGGAGGAGTATAGGGGTTCAATGACATCCTTGGATCTGGATGTGAATCCCTCCATGATAAGGTGTGCAAGGTAGAATGTTTTTCTAATCACTTTGGCAACGTGGGTGTCAAATGAGAGGTCGCTGTCGACTTGGCTCCCTAGGTCTCTGATTACTTTTTCCGTACTCAGTGGGTTGCTGTCTATGTGATAATTAGTGGGTACTTTGTTTTTCCCAAAGGGGATGACTATACATTTTTTGGCATTTAGTTTAAGGCCATGACTCCGGCACTAGTTGTCCATTTCTGTGAGGCCTTTTTGTAGGATGTATGTGTCCGCTGGTGTATTGACTATGGAGCCTAGTTTGCAGTCATCTGTGAACTTTGTCAGCCACAACCCTCCCATGTTTGCTTTAACATCTGAGAAATAAATGCCAAACAAGAGGAGTCCCAGGACAGATCCCTGTGGGACACCACTTGTGACTGGCTTTGAGTCTGACATTGCTCCAGCGATTTTAACTTTATGGGTTCTGTCCTTTAGCCAGTTTTCAACCCATCTAGTGACATAAGGGTTTACGTTTAAGCTGTTGAGCTTATCTATGATGCCTGAGTGAGGTATTGTGTCGAAGGCCTTAGCCAAGTCCAGGTAGGCTGTATGGACTGCTTTGCCCTCATCAATGGCTCTAGTGACTGTTTCGAAAAAGTCAACCAGGTTCAAAAGGCAGGATCTGCCCTTTACAAAGCCGAACTGGGTGGGGTCAAGTGTCTGGAGGTCCCCAATGTCTCTGTTTAGGAGTTCCATAATGATTCTTTCCATAGCTTTGCAGACCAGGCTGGTTAAGCTTATGGGGCAGTAGTTCCCAGGGTCTATAGAGGTACCCCCTTTGTGGAGTGGGACCACTGTTGCTGTACGCCAGTGTTCAGGTACATATCCTGTAGTAAGGCTAAGGTTAAATAGCATTTTTATGTGCGGGTTTAGCTCCTCTTGGAGTTCACGTAGCACGCAACCCGGGATACCGTCAGGTCCCATTGATGCTGTTTTTAGCTTTGCTGAGGGCGGCTCTCACTTGGACATCTCATATGACAGGGAGATTACATTCAGCTGGGATAAGTATTTCTGCTTTTGGGGGTGAGGGAGGGGAGAAATTTGCACTGAACCTGCCAGCCAGAATGTTGGCAATATCTGTGGGTTCAGTGTATTTTTTGTTGTTGTGAACTAACTGTGAGCATATCTGAGGGTTTCCGCCCAGGTTTCTAACATAGCTGAAGAAGGCTTTGTGGTTATCTTTAGTGTCCTTAGCGATTTTTCTCTCAAAGTTGGCCTTGGATGTTTTTATGAGAGAACGTAGTTTTCTGCTAGTGTTGATCAGAGATGTCGTCCCTTTATGGGATTTTGCTCTGTCATGCAGTAGCTTCCTTCTTTTGTTATACAATTTGTTAATGGCTGAGGTCCACCAGACAGGACGCTTGCCTTTGGTGGAGAGGGACTTGGATTTATTTGGGATTGCATGATCCATGCAATCTTGGAGATGTCCATAGAAAGCATTTGTGAAGGATTCAGCATTGTGGTATGTGGTATCCACTGGCCCAGTGGGCTTAAAGGATACCATCTCAGTCTTAAGAAGAGTGAAGTCTGCTTTTGAGAAGTTTTTCACTGTGGTCTTTTGTGCTGGAGGTGGAGGTGGGATATGTATATCCAGGGTGATTAGTTTGTAGTCAGATCTCACTAGTGAGGGGTATACCTCCGGTGTGGAGCATTTTGTCCCCATGTTTGTGATGATCAGGTCTAGCATATTATCTCCCCTAGTGGGAGAGGTGACTAGTTGTTCCAGTGCATTTGAATTTATGAATTCCAGGAACCTTTGGGCTAGGGTGTTAGGGCTAGAATAATGTACCCAATCTATGTTAGGGTAGTTGAAGTCTCCCAGTATGATGGTATTTTGTGATACATTCATATCCTCCAATGTTTTCAGGAAGGCTGAGTGGGGTTCCTGAGATTGGGAGGGTGGTCTGTAACATGCTACCAGTTGTATAGCAGTTTTGCCTATGGTTAGTTGCACCTGTATGGTCTCCGATGCTTCATGTGTTGCTACTAACCTGGAGGTGTGGGTGTCCTTGATAAATATGGACACTCCCCCTCCCTTTGTGGTTCGGCCCGGGTTTTGGGGCCGAAAAGCATGATACGAGGTATAGCCTGGTAACGCTGGGGTGCTCTCAGGAGCCTTGAACCAGGTTTCAGTTACTGCACAGACGTCGATGTTCTCCATACTGAGGAGTGCATCGAGTGCCTGCATCTTGAGATTTAGACTTCTGGCGTTGAGCAGCATTACCCTTAGTTTTTTTCCATTTTTGTTTTCTAAGGTGGTGGGTTTGTCTTTTGAGCCTTGCCTAAAAAGGCACTATGGGGTGGCAAGAGCCTTAGCCAATATCCAGAAGCCCAGTGGTGACAGGTGCAAGCCGTCCCTTGCGAAGCAGCGTGGCTTGTCCAACATGTCATCCCAGGCAGACAGACATTGGATTCCCTTAGAATGACACCAGTACTTGAGCCAATTATTAAAGCTGATCATCTTGTCTTTGTATTGTGGCATCATTCTTGGTGAGGGCAAGATGCTGCTCAGGGTCAGGGTCATACCAGCCTGGGCTACATAATCAGAGAGCTCCTCTATGTCTCTTTTCATGTAGTCCAGGGAGGTACGTCTCAGGTCATTCAGGCCAGCATGGACAATGACGGAGTCATATTTGTACTTGCTTTGGAGTGACCTGAGTGCGTGTGTTATGTGGCGGATCCTAGCTCCTGATAGGCAGCTCACAGTCACCCTCTCCTTGTTCAGCCTGGTAAGTGGGACATCAGTGTATCTGACTATAGAGTCACCTATTACTAGTGTATCAGGCATGGTGTTTGGCCTTAAGGGCTGTGATTGATTGACACACTGATTTATTGAAGTATGCGTTGCATGTGTTTTGTTTTGAGGTGGTGGATTTTTGGATGTCTGCTTTGGGAGCCTCGGTTGTTTTGGTAAATTTTTTATTAGAGCCTCCAAGTATGTCTTTGTGTTTTTATGTGTTTGGTTTGCAGTTGTGGTAGGTCTATGTGGGACTGGGTTTGTTGTGTGTGTGGTTACCATCTCCTCCTGTCTGGTCATGCCAGCCCTGAGTTGAGAGAGTTCAGCCTCCAGTTTGGCTATATAGTTGCATCTCTCACATGTATTTGTGTTTGTTGGGAGGAGGAGAGGGTTGTCTGTGTACATGAGGCAATTGTAGCATTGTCTCAAGATACCCAGATTAACCAGCTGAACTGGAGAGGATGCCAGTAATCTACCACTCGACATGCTAGAACAGTATAAGGGAGTGCTGTGCCTTTAAGGGAAGTGAATATTCACAGCGGTGGTAGGTGGATGTAGTGCTTACTTAGTACGAGAGTGCTTACTTAGTAGAGACGTTTTGAGAACAAGTGCTAGGCTTATAATATAGCGAGTAGTCTGATTATACTAAGAGTAGAGCTTCCTTAAGGGAAAATTTGAAGAGCAGACTTGGCGGAACCAGAAGTTGTTAAACCTTGTTTAACCGGTGCTGCGCTATGTGCACAGCCGCGCAAAAACGCCCAGAGGCAGATTTTAAACAGGGAACTTCAAAAGAGCTATAAATGGTCCAAAACAACCAATTACTATAGCTCTTGTGCTGAGGTCACTTCCTACAAGGACAGGTAGGCTGCTCAAGGCTCCCCACTCCCACTGGTGAGCAAAGAAACTTCCTTCTATCCAAGTAAGGTAATGGACAACACAGGAACTACACCACAGCCCAGAATACAGCAATGCCTGTAAACTGGTCTAAACTAGTCGAGGAGAGGCGGGAAAACAAGGATTATTTTTTTGTTTTTTTTGCTTTTAGATAGAAACACACAGAAAATGCAGAAACAGTAATAAATCAGTTACACAGGCTAGCACACTTTAGTGGGCAGCCTCAACAGTTAAATTAAACAAACAAACAAACTTTCGATCAAATTCAACTAAAATGTAACTTTAAGTGTAGATATGAAAATAATACAGCAAACAGCTAAAAAAACAGTTTAAGCTTATTTAGGGTAAGCTAGAGAAGCTATTTCAAGTAAAAAAACAGCAAAGATACTTAAATCCAGAA
This sequence comes from Protopterus annectens, assembly GCF_019279795.1. NCBI lineage: Eukaryota > Metazoa > Chordata > Ceratodontiformes > Protopteridae > Protopterus > Protopterus annectens. Next base: position 1,947,969,981 of record NC_056743.1, read on the forward strand.
AGTAGTCGCTTTTCTGAGTTCTCTGTAGCTAGGACCACTCTGCAGGACCACGAGGAGCTTGTCTAAGTAGTACAGCCAGAAAAAAATGCCCAGAGGCGGAGTTTAAACAGGGAACTTCAAAAGAGCTAGAAATGGCCCAAAACAACCAATTACTACAGCTCTTGTGCTAAGGTCACTTCCTACAGGGACAGGTAGGCTGCTCAAGGCTCCCCACTCCCACTGGTGAGCAAAGAAACTTCCTTCTATCCAAGTAAGGTAATGGACAACACAGGAACTACACCACAGCCCAGAATACAGCAATGCCTGTAAACTGGTCTAAACTAGTCAAGGAGAGGTGGGAAAACAAGGATTATTTTTTGTTTTTTTTGCTTTTAGATGGAAACACATGGAAAATGCAGAAACAGTAATAAATCAGTTACACAGGCTAGCACACTTTAGTGGGCAGCCTCAACAGTTAAATTAAACAAACAAACAAACTTTCGATCAAATTCGACTAAAATGTAACTTTAAGTGCAGATATGAAAATAATGCAGCAAACAGCTAAAAAACAGTTTAAGCCTGTTTAGGGTAAGCTAGAAAAGCTATTTCAAGTAAAAAAACAGCAAAGATACTTAAATCCAGAAAGTAGTCGCTTTTCTGAGTTCTTTGTAGCTAGGACCACTCTGCAGGACCACGAGGAGCCTGTCTGAGTAGTATAGCCAGAAAAAAATGCCCAGAGGCAGATTTTAAACAGGGAACTTCAAAAGAGCTAGAAATGGTCCAAAACAACCAATTACTACAGCTCTTGTGCTGAGGTCACTTTCTACAGGGACAGGTAGGCTGCTCAAGGCTCCCCACTCCCACTAGTGAGCAAAGAAACTTCCTTCTATCCAAGTAAGGTAATGGACAACACAGGAACTACACCACAGCCCAGAATACAGCAATGCCTGTAAACTGGTCTAAACTAGTCGAGGAGAGGCAGGAAAACAAGCATTATTTTTTTGTTTTTTGTTTTTGCTTTTAGATAGAAACACACAGGAAATGCAGAAACAGTAATAAATCAGGTGCACAGGCTAGCACACTTTAGTGGGCAGCCTCAACAGTTAAATTAAGCAAACAAACAAACTTTCGATCAAATTCGACTAAAATGTAACTTTAAGTGCAGATATGAAAATAATGCAGCAAACAGGTAAAAAACAGTTTAAGCTTGTTTAGGGTAAGCTAGAGAAGCTATTTCAAGTAAAAAAAAAACAGCAAAGATACTTGAATCCAGAAAGTAGTCGCTTTTCTGAGTTCTCTGTAGCTAGGACCACTCTGCAGGACCACGAGGAGCTTGTCTGAGTAGTATTGCCAGAAAAAAATGCCCAGAGGTGGATTTTAAACAGGGAACTTCAAAAGAGCTAGAAATGGTCCAAAACAACCAATTACTACAGCTCTTGTGCTGAGGTCACTTCCTACAGGGACAGGTAGGCTGCTCAAGGCTCCCCACTCCCACTGGTGAGCAAAGAAACATCCCTCTATCCAAGTAAGGTAATGGACAACACAGGAACTACACCACAGCCCAGAATACAGCAATGCCTGTAAACTGGTCTAAACTAGTCGAGGAGAGGCGGGAAAACAAGCATTATTTTTTTGTTTTTTTTGCTTTTAGATAGAAACACACACTTGTAGCTGGGGATGTGCTGATATGCATCAATCACAGCTTGGGTCACCAGGAGTGCCTGTAATGAAAGAATTGTCTGTAATGCTTGTAGACCTAGCACAATAAATTTGGTTACACTCAAGAAATTTGTTCAGCTTGGACAAATCCAGAATGGGTCTCCAAAGGCCATCTTTGTTCAGGACCAGACACAGCCTGTGTTATTAACTTCCTCTGCGCCATACTCTCTATGGCACCAGATTGCAGCAACTCTACCTAGTCTGTGACGATGGGAGAAATTGCAAAGAAGGTAGGAAGGGAGAGAAAAGGTTTTGAACCATAATCTGTAGCCCAGTGAGATAATCATCATTACCCATTTGTCTGATGTTAGGCTGAACCAATTTGCTTTGAAATAGGAAAGATTTCCTCAGAGGATATAAGGCGGTAAAGTGGAGAGTGATAAAATGGAGGAGTTAATTGCTTGTTAAGAGCTTGTCTGAGTAGTACAGCCAGAAAAAAAATGCCCAGAGGTGGATTTTAAACAGGGAACTTCAAAAGAGCTAGAAATGGTCCAAAACAACCAATTACTACAGCACTTGTGCTGAGGTCACTTCCTACATGGACAGGTAGGCTGCTCAAGGCTCCCCACACCCACTGGTGAGCAAAGAAACTTCCCTCTATCCAAGCAAGGTAATGGACAACACAGGAGCTACACCACAGCCCAGAATATAGCAATGCCTGTAAACTGGTCTAAACTAGTCGAGGAGAGGCGGGGAAAACAAGGATTATTTTTTTGTTTTTTTTGCTTTTAGATAGAAACACACGGAAAATGCAGAAACAGTAATAAATCAGTTACACAGGCTAGCGCACTTTAGTGGGCAGCCTCAACAGTTAAATTAAACAAACAAACAAACTTTCAATCAAAATCGACTAAAATGTAACTTTAAGTGCAGATATGAAAATAATGCAGCAAACAGCTAAAAAAACAGTTTAAGCTTGTTTAGGGTAAGCTAGAGAAGCTATTTCAAGTAAAAAAAAAAAAACAGCAAAGATACTTCAATCCAGAAAGTAGTCGCTTTTCTGAGTTCTCTGTAGCTAGGACCACTCTGCAGGACACGAGGAGCTTGTTTGAGTAGTATAGCCAGAAAAAATGCCCAAAGATGGATTTTAAACAGGGAACTTCAAAAGAGCTAGAAATGGTCCAAAACAACCAATTACTACAGATCTTGTGCTGAGGTCACTCCCTACAGGGACAGGTAGGCTGCTCAAGGCTCCCCACTCCCACTGTTGAGCAAAGAAACTTCCTTCTATCCAAGTAAGGTAATGGACAACACAGGAACTACACCACAGCCCAGAATACAGCAATGCCTGTAAACTGGTCTAAACTAGTCGAGGAGAGGCGGGAAAACAAGGATTATTTTTTGTTTTTTTTTGTTTTTAGATAGAAACACACAGAAAATGCAGAAACCATAATAAATCAGTTCCACAGGCTAGCACACTTTAGTGGGCAGCCTCAACAGTTAAATTAAACAAACAAACAAACAAACTTTCGATCAAATTTGACTAAAATGTAACTTTAAGTGCAGATATGAAAATAATGCAGCAAACAGCTAAAAAAAACAGTTTAAGCTTGTTTAGGGTAAGCTAGAGAAGCTATTTCAAGTAAAAAAACAGCAAAGATACTTAAATCCAGAAAGTAGTCACTTTTCTGAGTTCTCTGTAGCTAGGACCACTCTGCAGGACCACGAGGAGCCTGTCTGAGTAGTATAGCCAGAAAACAACGCCCAGAGGCGGATTTTAAACAGGGAACTTCAAAAGAGCTAGAAATGGTCCAAAACAACTAATTACTACAGCTCTTGTGCTGAGGTCACTTCCTACAGGGACAGGTAGACTGCTCAAGGCTCCCCACTCCCACTGGTGAGCAAAGAAACTTCCTTCTATCCAAGTAAGGTAATGGACAACACAGGAACTACACCACAGCCCAGAATACAGCAATGCCTGTAAACTGGTCTAAACTAGTTGAGGAGAGGTGGGAAAACAAGGATTCTTTTTTTTGTTTTTTTTTGCTTTTAGATAGAAACACACAGAAAATGCAGAAACAGTAATAAATCAGTTACACAGGCTAGCACACTTTAGTGGGCAGCCTCAACAGTTAAATTAAACAAACAAACTTTCGATCAAATTCGACTAAAATGTAACTTTAAGTGCAGATATGAAAATAATGCAGCAAACAGCTAAAAAAACAGTTTAAGCTTGTTTAGGGTAAGCTAGAAAAGCTATTTCAAGTAAAAAAAAAGCAAAGATACTTAAATCCAGAAAGTAGTCACTTTTCTGAGATCTCTGTAGCTAGGACCACTCTGCAGGACCACGAGGAGCTTGTCTGAGTAGTATAGCCAGAAAAAAACGCCCAGAGGCGGATTTTAAGCAGGGAACTTCAAAAGAGCTAGAAATGGTCCAAAACAACCAATTACTACAGCTCTTGTGCTGAGGTCACTTCCTACAGGGACAGGTAGGCTGCTCAAGGCTCCCCACTCCCACTGGTGAGCAAAGAAGCTTCCTTCTATCCAAGTAAGGTAATGGACAACACAGGAACTACACCACAGCCCAGAATACAGCAATGCCTGTAAACTGGTCTAAACTAGTCGAGGAGAGGCGGGAAAACAAGCATTATTTTTGTTTTTCAATAGAAACACACAAAAATGCAGAAACAGTAATAAATCAGTTCCACAGGCTAGCACACTTTAGTGGGCAGCCTCAACAGTTAAATTAAACAAACAAACAAACAAACTTTCGATCAAATTCGACTAAAATGTAACTTTAAATGCAGATATGAAAATAATGCAGCAAACAGCTAAAAAAACAGTTTAAGCTTGTTTAGGGTAAGCTAGAGAAGCTATTTCAAGTAAAAAAACAGCAAAGATACTTAAATCCAGAAAGTAGTTGCTTTTCTGAGTTCTCTGTAGCTAGGACCACTCTGCAGGACCACGAGGAGCTTGTCTGAGTAGTATAGCCAGAAAAAACAGGGAACTTCAAAAGAGCTAGAAATGGTCCAAAACAACCAATTACTAAAGCTCTTGTGCTGAGGTCACTTCCTACAGGGACAGGTAGGCTGCTCAAGGCTCCCCACTCCCACTGGTGAGCAAAGAAGCTTCCTTCTATCCAAGTAAGGTAATGGACAACACAGGAACTACACCACAGCCCAGAATACAGCAATGCCTGTAAACTGGTCTAAACTAGTCGAGGAGAGGCGGGAAAACAAGCATTATTTTTTTGTTTTTTTTTGTTTTTAAATAGAAACACACAGAAAATGCAGAAACAGTAATAAATCAGTTCCACAGGCTAGCACACTTTAGTGGGCAGCCTCAACAGTTAAATTAAACAAACAAACAAACAAACTTTCAATCAAATTCGACTAAAATGTAACTTTAATTGCAGATATGAAAATAATGCAGCAAACAGCTAAAAAACAGTTTAAGCTTGTTTAGGGTAAGCTAGAGAAGCTATTTCAAGTAAAAAAACAGCAAAGATACTTAAATCCAGAAAGTAGTCGCTTTTCTGAGTTCTCTGTAGCTAGGACCACTCTGCAGGACCACGAGGAGCTTGTCTGAGTAGTATAGCCAGAAAAAAACACCCAGAGGTGGATTTTAAACAGGGAACTTCAAAAGAGCTAGAAATGGTCCAAAACAACCAATTACTACAGCTCTTGTGCTGAGGTCACTTCCTACAGGGACAGGTAGGCTGCTCAAGGCTCCCCACTCCCACTGGTGAGCAAAGAAACTTCCTTCTATCCAAGTAAGGTAATGGACAACACAGGAACTACACCACAGCCCAGAATACAGCAATGCCTGTAAACTGGTCTAAACTAGTTGAGGAGAGGTGGGAAAACAAGGATTCTTTTTTTTGTTTTTTTTGCTTTTAGATAGAAACACACAGAAAATGCAGAAACAGTAATAAATCAGTTACACAGGCTAGCACACTTTAGTGGGCAGCCTCAACAGTTAAATTAAACAAACAAATCAGGAAACACCACACCAGAATACACAATGCCTGTAAACTGTAAACAGTCAGGAGAACAGGAAAAAAATTTACTTGTTTTTATTTTTAAAGAAACACACAGAAAAGAGAAACAGTAATAAATAGTCACAGGCTAGCACACTTAGTGGGAGCCTCAACAGTAATTAAACAAACTACAAAAAATTTAATCAAATTAACCAAATGTAACTTTAATGCAGATTAAAAAATGCAAAAAGCTAAAAACAGTTTAAGCTTTGGGAGCTGAGAACTATTTCAAGGAAAAAACAAAGATTTAAATCCAGAAAGTGTCCCTCTTCTATCAAGAGTAAGGACACACAGGACTTCACAAGCCAGAAAACACAAGGCTTAAACGGCTACTAAAGAGAGGGAAAACAAGGAATTTTAGTTTTTTTTTATAACCCGAAAATGAGAACAGTAAAAATCAGTTCAAGCAGCACACTTTGTGGGCAGCCTCAACATTAAATTAAACAAACAACAAACAAACTTCACAATCAACTAAAGTAACTTTAATGCATATAAAATAATCCAAACAGCTAAAAACAGTTTAAGCTTGTTTAGG